>NW_025959823.1:0-273972 GCF_023159225.1 Perognathus longimembris pacificus | reverse complement strand
ACCCACCCATCCACCCACCCATCCTCCCAGCCATCCACCCACCCACCCATCCACCCATCCAGCCACCCATTCCCCCATTCATCAGGATGGAAGATGAATTCCCATCCGCACGCGTCACCTGGCCCCAGAGTCAATTCCCAGTGCTTCCACCATAAAATCAGATTTCTGGAACTGGAAGGTGGATGTGATCAATGAACTGGAAATCACGCTTCATTAGGTATGTGATGTGACAGGAAAAACACACTTCAATGCCAACAGGCCCAACTTCCTCTTGGCCAGCCCGCCATGACTCCTTCCATGCCAGGTCCTGTGCCAGGTACTGCCCACATCCTGGGAGATAAAACTTGATGACGCCTTCGAAGACCTTCACCACCCCCAGGGAAACAGAAGCCATGGGGAGAATGCAGTTTCTCGGACTGGGCCTGGTGCTCATGCTCAGCTGGGCAGGCTGGGTTTCATCTGCCACGGTGGAGCCCATGAAGGTACCAGGGTGGACGGGACTCCGGGTGGGTCGCCATTTCATTGAAAAAGGAGCATTTCTGGGTGGGTCTCCACTCTATTGAAGAAGGAGCGTTTCTGGGTGGGTGGCCATTCTGATGAGGATGGAGGATTTGAAGGATGATTCCCACCGGGTTCTCCATTGCTGTCATCTCCTCAATTCTGCGGTTTCCTTTCTCTGATTTTCTGCAAGTTTCTAGAACTTTACTTACTGATTCGAATGCATCCTGCCATCCAAAAGGCCTTTAGAGTTGGGATCAGAGCCATCCTCTTAGGGGATGCGGTCCTGTTGAGCACACCTTGGGTGGGAGACAGGTGAGGTGCAGGGCGCCATCTTCCTCACCCTTCCGTGTCCATCCCCTGTGTCCCCCATTCCCCGTTTTCCCCCTTGCAGACTGCCGGCCTCTGGTACCACATCTTCACAGCCAGCAACGAACTGGAGGACCTGAGGGACGATGATTACCTGCGGCTCTACTCGCCCTCCTTTGATTGTTCTGGTCCCAATTGCAATGCCATATCGCTGGAGTTCCAGTACAGGTAATGGCATGTGGTTCCCAGGGGGGAAAGGGATGGAGGCCTCCATTGCTCAGTGGTGGCCTGGGCCTTGCATTGCATTGGCTGGGTGTGGGACTTCCTGCCTGTAGGGATTCATGCATGCCCAATACCTGGGGGTGGGACTTCCCTTCCTGTAGCATCTCAGGCCCACCCATCACCTGTGAATGGGACTTCTCTTCCTGTAGTAACTGATGTTCGCCCATCCTCTGGGGGCAAAACTTCCTTCTTATAGGGATTCAAGCACGTCTATCACCTATTGGTGGGACTTCCCTTCCACTAGGAACTGAGGCACGCCCATCCTCTGGGGGCGGGAGTTCCATTCCAGTATGATCTCAGGCACGTCCATCACCTAGGGGTGGGACTTCCCTTCTTCTAGGATCTGAGGCACATCCATCACCTAGGGGCGGGACTTAACTTTGGGAAGTCAGGTATGTCTGTCACCATGAAATGATGTGGGGAAGTGAATTTCTTTTCCCGGAGTTTACAACACAATGACAAGGTGGCTCTCAATAAACCCGCCCCAACCCTCACCCTCATAGTTTTGGACACAGGGGCACAGGCTGAGCTGACCACCATTGGCTCTCTTTGCTCTCTCCTCCATCAGCTACCTGGGGTGCTGTCGCCGCCTTTCTACGGTGATGGAAAAGCAACGTGGGGGCCTCTACCAGACGGAGAGTGAGTCCCCCAGTGTGGCCCCGGGCCATCTATTCCCTCAGGAACCTCAGAGGCACTGGGACCCGCATAGGTCAGCTGGAGGGAGGGCGGGCAAAGGAAGCTCCAGGGCCCGGGCACTTCACTGACAGGTTCAGAGATCTATAGGCCAAGGGCCTGGCCCTGCAGCTAAGAATTCCGGAATGCCACGGAAACTTCCCCCATCTTCAATGCAAATGGTTGCGGTGGCTCTCTTCCTCTTCAGTTCCACCAGAGAACATTCTAGAAATTCTCTATGTGGGCAACAGCATGATGCTCCTGGGCTCTGAATACCGAATCTTGAGCAACGAACCCTATGCCATCCTGGCGCTGGGTAGGTAATGTTCCCCCCCTCCCACCCCCTCCCCAAAAGCTCCTGGTTGGATCAACTGCAATTCGATGGAGTCTAACTGGCGTCTGTTCCCCTGTCTTCTTCTGGATTCTTAGGCCGAGAGCGCATGCTGAGTGAGGCAGACATGGAGAAGTTCCGGAAGGTTCTCAAGCAGAAGGGAATCATGGCGGAACCCGTGCGCTTCACTGGCGATGGTAAGGTCCCCCTGGGATGCAAACCTCGCACACCATGGAACCATAGGCCCTGGGAGCTTCCATTCTTAGTCTCTCATGGGTCCTGTAGTGGTACATGTGGCTCAGACTCAGTTTCCCTTTCCCTTTCACTCCTACAGATGTCTGCATAGATGGTGACAAGAGTAAGGAATAAATACATACAATGTCCAGGAAATGATCTGTCTCGGGTGACTCAATGGTTTTCGGCATCGGAGTGGAAGGAGGTCAAGCCTGATGCTGGTTCCCCCGTCCCCATTGGGCATCCTACCCCCCCTGTGGCTCCCTCATGTGCTCATTTCTAACTCCACCCAGGACTGAAAGACCCAAGTTCACCCCCACTTGCTCATTCTACAGGAAAAAGAATCAACATGAAAAGGAAATTGTCTCCCCCCTGAGATTGGTATTTTCTTATTTCTCGTTGACCTGGGCACCCTGGCCCTTTCTCACTCCCCAATCCTGCTGCAGTCTATGTCCTGGACCTATTTACACCAATGATTAAATAAAATGATTCGTGTGCACAATGACATGCGTCTTCCACAGAATATTCCACACATACAACGCAGAGAAATATCAACATAGGGATATTGTGTAATTTGGATACAGGGTGTAACTGGCGCCATCTTATCATCATGCTAGATGTAGTAAAGTACCGTCCCCAGGGGATGGGTCTGTCTGAGTTCCCAGAGCAAGGGAGGGCGGACCCAGGTGATGAATATGCCTAAATTCTTAGAAATAACCCCAGGTGATGGGCAGGCCTCAGTCCCTAGAGGACAGGAAGTCCCACCCTCAGGTGATGAATGTGCCTGAGTTTGTAGAGAAAGGGAAGTTCTGCCCTCAGCTGATGAGAATTCCTGGAACGGAAAAGGAAGGGAAGTCCTGACCCCAAGTTATAGGGATTCCTGAGTTCCTATAGGAAGGGAAGTCCCACCCCCAGATGATGACTGTGCCTGAATTCTTAGAGGAAAGGAAGTCCCACCTCCAGGTGATGGACACGCTTGAGTTCATAGAGGAAGGGACCTCCTGCCCTCAGGTGATGGGCGTGCCTGAGTTTCTAGAAAAAGGGACGTTAGGTCCTCAGCTGATGAGTATTCCTGAATTGGAAAAGGAAGAAAAGTTCCACCCACAAGGGATGGGCATGCCTGAGTTTCTACAGGAAGGGAGGTCCCGCCCCCAATTTTTGAACGTACCTGAGGTACTAGAGGCAGGAAGTCCCATGCCCAGGTGATGGACATGCCTAAATTCCTAGTAGTAAGTCCCACCCCCAGGTGATGGACAGACCTAAGTCCCTACAGGAAGGTAAATCCCACCCTCCCAACCGTGATGGATATCCCTGAGTTCCTTAAGAAGGGCAGTCCTGCCCCCCGGTGATGGGTATGGGTGAATTACTACAGACCAGAAGCCCCACCTCCACGAGATATTTTAGGCCTCCGTGGGGTGTGCAGAAGAACTGTATTGGCCTCAGTGGAGCACACAAAGCCTGCATTGACCACAGTGTGGTGTGCAAGGCCAGGGTCCCATCTTGTTCCTCAGGCTTCCAACTCTCTGTCTGTCTGTCTGTCTGTCTCTCTCTCTCTCTCTTCAAGTCAGCATTGGGCGTAGCTGGTATGAGGGGTGCGATTAATGTCTGCCTACCTAGGCCACTCAGGGAATCGACCGCCTAATTGCATCACATGAAGCACCCGTAAGTCCACAGTTTTTGGATCTCAACCACGGGGCCTGGGTCTCAGGACGTCAGGAGCAGCGGGTTCGAGTCCACAAATCCCTGAGAACAAGACACCATGCTGAAAACTCGAGTTTGTGCTTTTCTTCCTTTCCCGTCCCTCCTTCCTTCCCTGCTGTCTTTCCTCATTCCTTCCCTCCCTGCTTTCTCCTTCCTTCCTTCCCTCCATCATTCCTCCCCACTGTCCTTCCTTCCCTCCCCCACTCCTTCTTCCTACCTCCTATCTTCCTTCCCTACTTCCTTTGTGTACCTTCTTCCCTTCCTTTCTACTTCCTTCCTTCCTTCCCTCCTCTCTTCCCTCCTCCCGTCCCTCGTCTTTCCTTACTTCCCTCCTGTTTTCCCTCCTTCTATCCTTCCATGCATCCTTCCTTCCCGGCTGTGTTTCTTCATTCCTCTCCTTCCTTCTCTCCCTTTTTCTTTACCTCTTCCTCTGAACCTTCTTTTCTTCCTTCCCTCCCTCTATCCCTTCTTCCTTTCTTCAATAACACCTTCCTTCTTTCCTCCCCATTTTCCCTCCTTCCTTCCCTTTTTTCTTCCATCCTTTTTTCTTTCCTCCATCCCTCCCTCCCTTCCTCCTTCCTTCCTTTCTTAATGCTTACATCCTCCCTGCCTTCCCTCTTTTTTTCTTCCTTCACATCTTCCTTCATCTCCTCCTCTCCCTCCCTCCCTCATTGCTTCCTTCCCTCCTTATTTCCTTCCTTCCTTTCCTTCCTTTTTTCTCTCTCCTTTCCTCCCACACTCCTTTCCTCTCTCCCTTACTCCTTCCTTTCTTCCCTCCATCCTTTCCTTCCCTCACTTTTCCTCCCCTCCTTCCTTCCCTTCCTTCTTTCTCTCCTTCCTTCCCTCACTCACTCTTTCCTTCCACCCATCCCTCCTTCCCTTCCTCCTCCCTACTACCGGCTTTTGCTGCCTACCCTTCCTCCGTCCCTGTCTTCCTCTCTCCTTCCATCCTTTTATTCCCTTCTTCCTTCCTTCCCTCCTGTCTTCCCTCCCTCCTTCTTCTCCTTTCGTCCCTCCCTCCATCTTTCCCAATTACTCTGCTCCTTCTTTCCTTCCTTCCTACCCTCGCTCCCTACTTCCTTCCTTCTCTCTTCCCTCATTCCTCCCTTTATCCTTTCCTCCATCACTCCCTTCCTTCCTTCCCTCCCTGCTCCTCTCCTTCTCTCCTTCCTTCATTCCACCCTTCCCTCCTTCCTTCAGTCCTTCCTTCCTTTCTCACCTTCCTTCCCTTTTTCAATCCCTCCTTCCTTCCCTGACTTCCCTTCCTGCTTCTGACCCTTCCTACCTCCTTCCTTCCATGCTTCCCCTTTCCCCCTTCCCCTTTCCTTCTTTTCCTTCTTTGCCTCTCTCTCTCCCTCCCTACCTCCCTCGCTCCCTCCTTCTGTGCTTCCTTCCTTCCTTTCTTTTCTTCTTCCCTCCTTCCTTCTTTGCTTCCCTTTTCCCTTCGCTCAGTCCCTCACTCCTTTTTTCCTTCCCTCCTTCCTTCCTTCAAAGCTTCCCTTCCTCCTCCCTTTCCTCCTTCCTGCCCTTGTTTCGCCCGTGCTTCCCTTCCTTTCCTCCCTTCCTTCTTCCTTCCTTCCCTATTCCTTCCTTTCCTCCCATCTGTCCTTTCTTCCTTCCTTCCTCCTTTCCTTCCTTCTTTCCCTCCCTCCTTCCTTCCATTCTTGCCCCTTTCCTCATTCCCTCCTTCCTTTCTTCCTTCCCTCCCTCCTTCTTCCCATCCTTGCCCTTTTCCTCCCTCCTTTCCACCTTCCTTCCTTCTTTTGCTTTCCAGTTTTCATCCTTCATTCCCTCTCTACTTCCTTCCAACTTTCCCTCCTCCCTCCTACCTTCCCTACCTTCCCGGCCTTCCTTTCTTCCTTGTTTCCTTCCTTCAAGCCTTTTCTCCCTCCCTCCTTGCCTCCCTCCATCCTTCCCTCTCAACACAATCTGGAAATTTTATTTTTATACAATGCATCCTGGATGTATCTGTATCATATATAATTGGTGGATGATATACAGTAGATAAATATATATTATTCACATATATCCTATATGTATGTAATGTACGTGTTTTATATATTATGAAAATATATGTAAATTAGTAAATATATCCTATGAATATATTATAATAAAAATGTGTATTTATATGTGCATTTTTATATGCAACTGACCTCGTCCGCCTCACTGTTCTCCTCCCTCCTCTCATGTGTCTCTACCCACTTGGTGTCTTCTCTGAAACCCAGGTGATGGGTGTGCCTGGGTTCCTAGAGGAAGAGAAGTACCGCCCCCAGGTGATGGGCATGACTGAATTCCTAGAAGGAGGGAGGTCCCGCCTCCAGGTGATGGGCATGCCTGAGTTTCTACAGAAAGGGAACTCGCATCTCCAGGTGATGGGCATGCCTGAGTTCTTAGAAGAAGGGAAATCCCATCCCTTGGTGATGAGCAGAGGCTTGCATCTGCCAGAGTGGAGTATGCAAAAGGATTGTTTTGGGCTTCAGTGGAGTACACAATGTTCTGATTGGACTCATTCAGGCGTACAAATGCCCGTATTGGTGTCAGTGGAGTGTGCAAGGCTGCTACCCTTATTAGGTGGGTGGGTGTAAGGCCAGCCCTTGATCTCAATAGGGCATGCAAAGGGACTGTATTTGGAGTCAGTGGGCTATGCAAGACCTGTAGTGCCCTCAGTTGGTTGTGCAAAAGCTTGTATTGCTGTCTGAGGGTGCAAGTCCTGTATTCATCTCAGTGGGGCCATCCATGACTGTATTAGCCACACTGCTGTGTACAATTTCCTGCATTGGCTTCAGTGGAGTGTCCAAGGCATTCATAGGCCTTAGTGGGGTATGCAAAGTCCCAAGTTTGTTTTCGGTAGAATATGCAAGGAACTCATTGATCTCAGTGGGGTGTTCAAAGACTTGTATTGCTCTGACTAGAGTTTGTAAGGTCTGCATTGACTTTACTGCAGTATGCAAGGCCAGCATTATCCTCAGCAAGACCTGTAAGGCTTTAACGGCTCAGTGGGGTGTGCAAACTCTTCAATTTCCCTGAGTGGGGGTATACAAGGCCTGGATTTCCCTCAAAAGACTTTATTGGACTCAGTGGCTGTGCAAAGGCCTGTGCTAGCGTCAGTGGGGAGAGCAAGGTTGCTACTGGGCTCAACTCAGAGGGGAGTCACAATGTCTGCATGAGACCTCAGTGGGGTGTGTGCAAAGGACCACAGTGAGCATCAGTGATCTATGTAAGGTATGTATTGTTCTCAAAGGGGTGTTCACAGGCCTGCATTGGCCTCAGTGAGGGAATGAAAAGGTCTCTATTGCCCTCAGTGGAGAGCACAATCCCCGTATTGCCGTCAGTCGGGTGTGCACATGGAGTGTGTTTGACCTCGGTGGAGAATGCAAGGCCTGCATTGGAGTCAGTGTGGTGTGCAAGGCCTGCATTGGCGTCAGTGGAGTGTACAAGGCCACTTATGGCCTCAGAGGGGGATGGGCAAAGGCTGTGATTGCCTCAGTGGGGTGTGCAAAAGGTGTGTGTTTGTGCTTGGTTAAATATGCAAGTCACATATCTACTTCAGTGGATTATGTAAGGACTGAATCAGTGTCAGTGTGTCGCCCAAAGGCTACATTGGCCTCCGTGGGGTGTGAAAATGTCAATATTACTCTCCCGGGACTATTTAGGGCCTGTATTGACCTCATTGGCGCATTCAGTGATCTCATCAGATTCAATAGGGTGTGCAATCACCTGTATTGCCCTCAGGGGGGCATTCAATGCCTTTTCTTTCTCTGGACGAATATGGAAGGACCGCATTGCTCTCAGTGGCATGTGCAAAGGTTTGCATTGCCCTCACTGGGGTGTGTAAGGTCTGTACGGACCTCAATGTAGCATTCAAGGCCTGCATTGTCCCCTGTGGGTCCCGCAAGGCATCTGTCAGCCTCAGTGTGGTGTGCAAGCCTGTATTTCCGCAGTGCAGCATACAAGGCAAGTGTTTCCTCAGTGCGATTTGGAAAGGCCTGTTTTGCCCTCAGTGGGGCGGTCAAAGCCTGTATTGGCCTTGGCAGAGTGCGCAAAAGGACAGTATTTGGGTTCGGTGGAGTATGCAAGGCCTGTATTGGAATTAGTGAGTTGTGCAAGACATGTATTGGTGTCAGTTGAGCATTCAAAGCTACTACAGGCCTTAGAAAGGTGCGTGAAAGGCCTGCATTTGACCAACATGGGATGTGCAAAAACAATTTGCTAGATGGCAGTGGACTATGCAAAGCAGGTGTCAGCATCAGTGGGGTATGAGAATGCCTGTATTGGCTTGAGTGTGTGTGTGTGTGTGTGTGTGTGAAGGCCTGCATTTGCCTCAGTGGGGGTGTGCAAACAAGTGTATTGGCTCCAGTCGAGTGTGCAGAGATTTCGTTGGCTTCATGGAACACAGAGGTCTTTCCTTCACTGCTTCCCTTCTTCCTTCGCCATTTCCCTCATTCCTTGCTTCCTATATCACTTCTTTATCTCCTTCCTTCTATCCTTCTCTCTGTTGTTCCTTCCCTCTTTCTTTCCTTCCCACCTTCCCTCCTTACTTCACTCCCTCCTTCCTTTATTTCCTCCATCCTTCCATCCTTCCTTCTTTCTGTCCCACCTTCCTTCCTGACTTCCTTCCCTTCTTCCTCCTACCCTCATTTGTTCCCTCCTTATATCTTTCCCTTTCTCCCTTTTTTGTACCCTGCTTTCCCTCCTTCCTTACTTCCCTCATTCCTTGCATCTATTCTTCCTTCTTTCCTTCTCTCCACCATTCCTCCTTCCTTCCCCCACACTTCCTTCCCTCCATTCTTTCCTCTTTCCTTGTTTGCTTTGCTCCTTCCCTCCTTTCTTCCTTCCCTCCTTCCAACATTCTTTCCCCCCTTGCCCCCTTCCTTCCTTCCTTTTTCCTTAACTTCTTCCTTCCCTCATTCCTTCCATCCATTCTTCCTTTCTTCCTTTTCTCCTTCCATCCCTCCTTCCTTCCTCCACACATCCTTCCCTCCTTTCCTCCTTCCTTCCCTCCTTCCAACTTTCTTTCCCTGCTTCTACTAGTATTTCCATCCTTCCCTTGCTCCCTCCTTCCTTCTTTTCGTCCTTCCCTTCTTGATTCCCTCCTTACTTTCTTCGTTCTTTCTTCTCTCCTTCCTTCCTTCTGTCCTCACTTCCTTCTCTTTCTTATATCTGTCCCTCCTTTCTTCCTTCCCTTTGCTTCCATTCCACCTTCCCTCCTTCCTTCCTTTGTTCCATTCTTCCTTCCTTCCATCCCACCTTCCCTCCTTTTTTCCTCCATCCCTCCTTCCTTTCCTCCTTCCTTCCTTCCCTCTCTCCTTACTTCTTTCCCTCCTTTTTCCCTCATTCCTTCCTTCTCTCATTCCTTCCATCCATCCTTCCTTCCCACATTGCGTCCTTCGTTCCTTCCCACCTTCCCTTTCCCCCATTACTTCCTTCCCTCCTTCTTTTCTTCCCATTTTTCTTCCATTATTCATTTCCTCCCTTCTTCCCTCCCCCTTTTTCCCTTCTCCCCACTTTCTTTAACTCCTTCATTCCATCCTTCCCTCCCTCCCTACTTCTTTCCTTCTTTTCCTCCTTCCTTCCCTCCTGCCTTCTTTCCTTTCTTGTTTTCCTCCTTACTTCCTCCGTTCCTTCCTTCTCTATTCTTCCATCCTTCCTTCCCTCTGTCCATTCCTCTTCCTTCCTTCCCTCCCTCCTTCCCTACTTCGTTCCCTCCTTCTTTCCCACCTTTGCTCCAGCATTCTTTCCCTTCTTTCTTCCTTCCCCCCTTGTCAAACTGCTTCCAACATTTCTTCACTACTTTCTTCTTTCCCTCCTTCCTTCCCTCTCTCCCACTTTCCTTCCTTTCTTCCTTCCTTCCCTCATTTTTTCCATTCTTCATTCCTTCCCTTTTCCTTTCTTCATTCCTTCCCTGTTTCCTTTCCACCTTCACTCCTTCATTCTTTTCCTCCTTCCTTTATTCCAGCCTTCCTAGGTCCTTCACCAATTCATCTCCTCCCTACTTCCTCTTTCCCTCCCTCCCTTCCTACTCCATGTTTTTTCTTACCTTCCTCCTCCATCCCCTTTTCTAACTCCTTCTGTTCTTCTTCGTCATTTCTTTCCTTTCTTCCTTCCCTCCTTTCTTAATATCCTCTCTTCTCCTTCCTTGCTTTCCTCTTGCACTTCTTCCTTCCCTCCTTCCCTCCCTTTCTTCTTTATTTCTTCCCTCCTCACTTCTTTTCCTCCCTTCCTTCCATCCTTACTTTCTTCCTTCCTTCCCTCCCAACTTAAGTCCACCATCCTTCCTTCTTCATTTCTTTTCTTTCTTCACACCTTCGCTCCTTCCCTCGTCCCATCCCAACTTCCTCCATCCATCCTCCCTTCTCTCCTTCCCTCCATTTTTCCTCCCTCTTTCCTTCCCTCTCCTTCCCTGCTTTCCTCTTGTCTTCCTACCATTTGTCTTCGATTTCTAATATTCTTGCTTTCTTCCTTCCCTCCCTACTTTCTTTCCATCCTTCTTCCTTCCTTCCTTCTGTCCTCCCTTCCCTCCTTCCTTGAAGCCATTCCACCTTCCCTTCTCTCCCTAATTTATTCCTTCCCTCCTTCTCCCTTCCCTTCCTCCTTTCTTCTCACCTTCCACCCCTAATTCCATACTTCCCTCCTCCCTTCCCTGATTCCTTGCCAGAACACGGTTGAAGCAAAAACCCAATTCGTTCTCCATTTTCCCGTTTGGCAAGGCCGGGCCGGAGTTCAATGGTACATTTTGACCATTTAATTTATGGATAAAATAATAATTCCGTATCATCTGGGGGGATTACTCAGAACAATGATAGCAACAAAAAATAAGAAATACCCCATTTTCCTGGCTGTCCAGAATTGGCCAGATAAAAATAGAATTGAATGTAGTAGAATATTCCAGAATACAATAGAATAGAAGGGAGAAGAATATTATAGAATAGAATAGAAGAGAAGAGAATAGTAGTATAATATTCGAGAATAGAATGGAATGGAATGGGATGGAATGGAATGCAGTAGAATATTCTAGAATAGAATAGAAAGGAGTAGAATATTCTAGAATAGAATAGAATGGAGTAGAGTGGAGTAGAATATTCTAGAATAGAATAGAATAGAATGGCGTAGAATATTCTAGAATAGAATGGAATTGAATGGAGCAGGATATTCTAGTATAGAACGGAATAGAATAGAAGGGAGTAGAATATTCTAGAATAGAATAGAATGCAGGTGAATATTGCAGAATAGAATAGAATGGAATGGAGTAGAATATTCAAGAATAGAATAGAATAGAATGGGGTAGAATATTATACAATAGAATAGAATAGCAGTAGAATATTCTACAATAGAATGGAATGGAATGAAATGTAGTAGAATATTCTAGAATAGAATAGAATGGAGTAGAATATTTTATAATAGAATGGTGTAGAATGGAGTAGAATATTCTAGAATACAAAGGAATACAATAGAACGGAGTAGAATATTCTAGAATAGAATGCAATAGAGTCCAGTATGATATCCTAGAATGGAATGGAATAGAATAAAATAGAATGGAGTAGAATATTCTAGAATATAATGGAATAGAAGCGAATAGGAGTAGGATATTCTAGAATAGAATACAATAGGATGGAGTAGAATATTATAGAATAGAATAGAATAGAATAGGAGTAGAATATTCTAGAATAGAACGGAATGGAATGGAATGGAATTGAATGGAATTGAATGGAATGCAGTAGAATATTCTAGAATAGAATAGAATGGAGTAGACTATTGTAGAATAGAATAGAATAGGAGAAGAATATTATAGAAAAGAATGGAATGGAATGGAATGGAGTAAAATATTCTGGAATAGAATAGAATGGCGTAGAATATTCTAGAATAGAATAGAATAGAATGGAATGGAGTAGTATATTCTAGAATAGAATAGAATAGATTGGAGTAGGATATTCTAGAATAGATTATCTAGAATATTCTACTCCATTCTAATCTATTCTACTCTATTCTAGAATATTCTATTCCAATCCATTCTATTCTAGAATATTCTACTCCATTCGATTCCATTCTATTCTAGATTATTCTACTCCATTCACTTGTATTCTATTCTATTCTATTCCAAAATATTCTACTCCATCCTACTCCATTCTATTCTATTCTAGAATATTCTACTACCTTCCATTACATTCCTTTCTATTCTCTTCTAGAATATTCTACTCCATTCCATTCCATTCCATTGTATTTGGAATATTCTACTCCATTCTTATCTATTCTATTCTATAATAGAATATTCTACTCTAATCCACTCTAACCTAGAATATTCAACTCCATTCGATTCCATTCTATTCTATTCTAGAATATTCTACTGCATTCTATTCTGTTCTAGAAATTTCTACTCCTATTCTATTCTATTCCATTCTATTCCAGAATAATCTACTCCATTCTATTCTATTCTATTCTAGAGTATTCTATTCCCTTCTATTCTATTCTAGAATATTCTACTCCATTCTATTCTATTCTATCCCATTCAATTCTAGAATATTCTACTCCATTCTATTCTACTCTAGAATATTCTACTCCAATCCATTCCTTTCTTTTCTATTGTATTCTAGAATATTCTACTCCTACTCTATTCTATTCCATTCTATTTGGGAATATTCTACTCCATTCTATTCTATTCTATTCTATTCTAGAATATTGTTCTACATTCAATTCTTTCTATTCCATTCAATTCTTGAATGTTCTGGAATACTCTACTCCACTCTATTCCATTCTATTCTAGAATATTCTACTCCATTCTATTCTATTCTATTCCAGAGTATTGTACTCCATTCTACTGCATTCTATTCTACTCTGGAATATTCTAGTCCATTCTATTCTATTCCATTCTATTCTACAATATTCTACTCCATTCTATTCTATTCAATTCTATTCTAGAATATTCTACTCCTGTTCTATTCTATACCATTCTATTCTAGAATATTCTACTCCATTCTATTCTATTCCATTCTATTCCAGAATATCCTACTCCATTCAATTCCATTCCACTCTAGAATATTCTACTCCATTCTATTCTATTCTTTTCTAGAATACTCTACTCCTATTGTATTCTATTCCATTCTGTTCTAGAATATTCTACTCCATTCTATTCCATTCTATTCTAGAATATCCTACTCCATTCAATTCAATTCCATTCTAGAATATTCTACTCCATTCTATTCTACTCTATTCTATTCTAGAATATTCTACTCCTATTGTATTCTATTCCATTCTGTTCTAGAATATTCTACTCCATTCTATTCTAGAATATTCTACTCAATCCTACTCTATTCTTGAATAGTCTACTCCATTCTAGTCTATTCTATTTTATTCTATTCTATTCTAGAATATTCTACTCCAATCCATTCTATTCTAGAATATTCTACTCCATTCGATTCCATTCTATTCTCGAATATTCTATTAAATTCTATTTCATTCTATTCTAGAATATTTTACTCCATTCTATTCTATTCTAGAATATTCTACACCATTCTACTCCATTCTATTCCACTCTATAATATTCTACTCCATTCTATTCTATTCTAGAATATTCTACTCCATTCCTTTCTATTCTCTTCTAGAATATCCTACGCCATTCCATTCCATTCCATTCTATTCTAGAATATTATACTCCATTCTTATCAATTCTATTGTATTCTAGAATATTCTACTCTAATCCACTCTAATCTAGAATATTCAACTCCATTCGATTCCATTCTATTCTATTCTATTCTAGAATATTCTACAGCATTCTATTCTGTTCTAGAAAATTCTACTCCTATTCTATTCTATTCCATTCTATTCCAGAATACTCTACTTCATTCTATTCTATTCTATTCTAGAGTATTCTACTCCCTTCTATTCTATTCTAGAATATTGTACTCCATTCTATTCTATTCTATTCTATTCCATTCTAGAATATTCTACTACATTCAATTCTATTCTATTCCATGCCATTCTTGAATATTCTTGAATATTCTACTCCATTCTATTCCATTCAATTCTAGAATATTCTAGTCCATTCTATTCTACTCTAGAATATTCTACTCCAATCCATTCCTTTCTTTTCTATTTTAATCTAGAATATTCTACTCCTACTATATTCTATTCCATTGTATTTGGGAATATTCTACTCCATTCTATTCTATTCTATTCTAGAATATTCTACTACATTCAATTCTATTCTATTCCATTCCATTCTTGAATGTTCTGGAATATTCTACTCCATTCTATTCCATTCAATTCTAGAATATTCTACTCCATTCTATTCTATTCTCTTCCAGAGTATGGTATTCCATTCTACTCCATTCTCTTCTATTCTGGAATATTCTACACCATTCTATTCTATTCTAGAATATTCTAGTCCATTCTATTCTATTCCATTCTATTCTAGAATATTCTACTCCATTTTATTCTATTCAATTCTATTCTAGAATATTCTCCTCCTACTCTATTCTATTCCATTCTATTCGGGAATATTCTACTCCATTCTATTCTATTCTATTCTAGAATATTCTACTACATACAATTCTATTCTATTCCTTTCCATTCTTGAATGTTCTGGAATTTTCTACTCCATTCTATTCCATTCAATTCTAGAATATTCTACTCCATTCTATTCTATTCTATTCCAGAGTATTGTACTCCATTCTATTCTATTCAAGAATATTCTAGTCCATTCTGTTCTATTCCATTCCATTTCATTGTATTCTAGAATATTCTACTCCATTCTATTCTATTCTAGAATATTCTACACCATTCTATTCCATTCTATTCCATTCTATAATACTCTACTCCATTCTATTCAATTCTAGAATATTCTACTACATTCTATTCTATTCTATTCTAGAATATTCTACTCCATTCTATTCTATTCTATTCCATTGTATTCTGAAATATTCTGGAATATCCTACTCCATTCTATTCCATTCCATTCTAGAATATTCTACTCCATTCCATTCTATTCTATTCTATAATATTATACTCCCTTCTGCTCCATTCTCTTCTATTCTAGACTATTCTACTCCATTCTATTCTATTGTAGAATATTCTACTCCATTCCATTCCATTCCATTCTATTGTTTTCTAGAATATTCTACTGCATTCCATTCCATTCCATTCTATTCTAGAATAGTCTACTCCATTCGATTCCATTCTATTGTATTGTAGAATATTCTACTCCCTTCTATTCTATTCTAGAATATTCTACTCCAATCCATTCCTTTCTTTTCTATTGTATTCCCAAATATTCTACTCCTACTCTATTCTATGCCATTCTATTCTGGAATATTCTACTCCATTGTATTTTATTCTATTCTAGAATATTCTACTGCTATTCTATTCTATTCTATTCTCCTCCATTCTATTCTATTCTAGAATATTCTACTCCATTCTATTCTATTCCAGAATATTCTACTCCAAACCATTCTATTCTATTCTAGAATATTTTACTCCTATTCTATTCTATTCTAGAATATTCCACTCCAGTCTATTCTATTCTATTCTATTCTATTCTATTCTATTCTATTCTATAATATTCCACTCCATTCTAATCCATTCCAATCTATTCCTGAATACCCTACTCCATTCAATTACATTCCAATCTAGAATGTTCTACTCAATTCTTTTCTATACTATTCTATTCTATTCTGGAATATCCTACTCAATTCTACTCCATTCTATTCTATTCTAGAGTATTCTACTCCTTCTATTCTATTCTCGAACATTCTACTCCATTCCATTCCTTTCCATTCAATTCTATTCTATTCTAGAATTTTCTACTCATTCCATTCCATTCCATTCCATCCAATTCTAGAATATTCTATTCCATTCTATTCTAATCTATTCTTTCCGCGAATATTCTACTCCAATCCATTCTATTCTATAATACTCTACTCCATTCGATTCCATTCTATTCTAGTATATTCTACTCCATTCTATTCCATTCTAATCTAGAATATTCTACACCATTCTATTCTATTCTAGAATATTGTACTCCATTCTACTCCATTCTATTCCATTCTAGAATAATCTACACTATTCTATTCTATTCTAGAATATTCTTCTCCTATTCTATTCAATTCTATTCTATTATATAATATTCTACTCCATTCTATTGTTTTCTATTCTCGAATGTCTACTCCATTCCATTCTATGTTACTCTGGAATATTCTACTCCATTCTATTCTTTTCCATTCTATTCTAGAATATTCTGGAATACTCTACTCCATTCTATTCCATTCTCATCTAGAATATTCTACTCCATTGTATTATTTTCCATTATATTCTAGAAAATCCTACTCCATTCTATTCCATTCCACTCTAGAATATTCTATTCCATTCTCTTCTATTCGTTTCTAAAATATTCTACACCATTCTACTCCATTCTATTTTATTCTAGAATATTCTACTCCATTCTTTTCTGTTATAGAATATTCTACTCCATTCTATTCTATTGTATTCTATTCTATTCTAGAATTTTCCACTCCATTCAATTCTATTCTATTCCATTCCATTCTAGAATATTTTACTCCATTGTATATTATTGTATTCCAGAGTATTCTACTCCATTGTACTCCTTTCTATTCTATTCTAGAATATTCTACTCCATTCTATTTTATTCTAGAATATTCTACTCCATTCCATTCTATTCCATTCTATTCCATTCAATTCTAGAATATTCTACTCCATTCTATTCTAATCAATTCTATTCTAGAATATCCTACTCCATTCTACTCCATTCTATTCTATTCTAGAATATTCTACTCCTATTGTATTCTATTCCATTCTGTTCTAGAATATCTACTCAATTCTATTCTATTCTATTCTAGAATATTCTACTCTATTTTAGAATATTCTACTCCATTCTATTCTATTCTATTCTATTCTAATATTCTACAACAATCCATTCTATTCTAGAATATTTTACTCCATTCTATTCTATTCTAGAATATTCTACACCATTCTACTCCATTCTGTTCCATTCTATAATATTCTACTCCATTCTATTCTATTCTAGAATATTCTACTCCATTCTATTCTAGAATATTCTAGAATATTCTACTCCATTACTTTCTATTCTATTCTGGAATATTCTACTCTATTCTATTCTATTCTAGAATATTCTACTCAATTCAATTCTATTCTATTCCACTCAATTCTAGAATATTCTGGAATATCCTACTCCATTCTATTCCATTCCATCCTAGAATATTCTACTCCATTCCATTCTATATTATTCTAGAATATTATACTCCATTCTACTCTATTCTATTCTATTCTAGACTATTCTACTCCATTCTATTCGACTGTAGAATATTCTACTCCATTCCATTGCATTCCATTCTATTCTTTTCTAGAAAAATTTACTCCATTCCATTCCATTCTATTCTAGAATAGGCTACTGCATTCGATTCCATTCTATTCTATTCTAGAATATTCTACTCCATTCTATTCTATTCAATTCTATTCTAGAATATTCTACACCTATATTATTTTATTCCATTCCATTCTAGACTATTCTACTCCATTCTATTCTACTCCATTCTATTCTAGAATATCCTACTCCATTCTATTTCATTCCATTCTAGAATATTCTACTCCATTCTATCCTATTCTATTCTATTCTATTCTAGAATATTCTACACCATTCTACTCCATTCTATTCTAGAATATTCTACTCCATTCTATTCTAGATTATTCTACTCCATTCTATTCTATTCTATTCTAGAAAATTCTACTCCATTCTACTCCATTTTATTCTATTCTACAATATTCTACCCCTATTGTATTCTATTCCATACTGTTCTAGAATATTCTACTCCATTCTATTCTATTCTATTCTAGAAAATTCTACTCCATTCTACTCTATTCTAGAATAGTCTACTCCATTCTATTCTATTCTATTCTAGAATATTCTACTCCAATCCATTCTATTCTAGAATATTCTATTCCATTCCATTCCATTCTATTCTAGAATATTCTATTCCATTCTATTTCATTCTATTCTAGAATATTCTCCTCCATTCTCTTCTTTTCTATTCTATTCTATTGGATTCGATTACATTCTATTCAATTCGATTTGATTCTATTTTATTCTAGAATATTCTCCTTCTTTCTACTCTATTCGATTCGATTCCAGAATATTCTACTCCATTCCATTCTATTCTCTTCTATTTGATTATCTTCTATTCTAGAGTATCCTACTTCATTCCATTCCGTTCAATTCTACAATATTCTACTCCTATTCTATTCTCTTCTATTCTACTCCATTCTATTCTATTCTAGAATATTCTACTCCATTCTATTCTATTCCAGAATATTCTAATCCATTCCATTCCATTCTATTCTCAAATATTTTACTCCTATTCCATTTTATTCTGGAATATTCTACTCCATTCTATTCTATTCTATTCTATTGTAGAATATTCTACTCCATTCCTTTCCATTCCATTCTATTCTAAAATACCCTACTCCATTCTATTCCATTCCTTTCTAGAATGTTCTACTCCATTCTATTCTATACTATTCTACTTTATTCTAGAATATTCTACTCAATTCTACTCCATTCTATTCTCTTCTAGAATATTCTACTCCTTCTATTGTATTCTAGAATATTCTATTCCATTCCATTCCATTCCATTCCATTCTATTCTAGAATTTTCTACACCATTCCATTCCATTCCATTCCATTCTATTCTAGAATATTCTATTTCATTCTGTTCTATTCTATTCTAGAATATTCTACTCCAATTCATTCTATTCTAGAATATTCTACTCCATTCTATTCTATTCTATTCTATTTTATTCTATTCTAGAATATTCTACTCTATTCTATTCCATTCTATTCTAGAATATTCTACTCCATTGTATTCTATTCTAGAATATTCTACTCCAATCCATTCCTTTCTTTTCTACTGTATTCTAGAATATTCTACTCCTACTCTATTCTATTCCATTCTATACTAGAATACTCTTCTCCATTCTATGCTATTCTATTCTATTCTATTCTAGAGTATTTTACTCCATTCTATTCTATTCTAGAATATTCTGCTCCGTTTTATTCTATTCTGTTCCATTCTAATCTAGAATATTCTGGAATCTTCTACTCCATTCTATTCTACTCTATTCTAGAACATTCTCCTCCAATCTCTTCTTTTTTATTCTATTCGATTGGATTCGATTCGATTCTATTCGATTCGATTTGATTCCATTTTATTATATAACATTCTACTTCTTACTACTCTATTCGATTCGATTCCAGATTATTCGATTCGATTCCAGATTATTCTATTCCATTCCATTCTATTCTCTTCTATTTGATTCTCTTCTATTCTAGAGTATCCTACTCTATTCCATTCCATTCTGTTCTAGAATATTCTACACCTATTTTATTCTATTGTATTCTACTCCATTCTATTCTATTCTAGAATATTCTACTCCTTTCTATTCTATTCTACTCTATTCTATTCTGGAATATTCTACTCCATTCTATTCTATTCTATTCCAATCTATTCTGGAATATTCTGGAATATTCTACTCCATTCTATTCCATTCAATTCTAGAATATTCTACTCCATTCTATTCTATTCCATTCTATTCCATTCCATTCTAGAATATTCTACTCCATTCTCTTCTATTCTATTCTAGAATATTCTACTTGATTCTACTCCATTCTATTCTATTCTAGAATATTCTACTCCAATTTATTCTGTTCTAGAATATTCTACTCCATTCTATTCTATTCTAGAATATTCTACTCCAATCGATTCCATTCTTTTCTATTGTATTCTAGAACATTCTACTCCTACAGTATTCTATTCCATTCTATTCTAGAATATTCTACTCCATTCTATTCTATTGTATTCTATTCTAGAATATTCTACTCCATTCTATTCTATTCTAGAATATACTGCTCCATTCTATTCTATTCTATTCCATTCTATTCTAGAATATTCTGGAATATTCTACTCCATTCTATTCTATTCTATTTTAGAATATTCTCCTCCATTCTCTTCTTTTCTATTCTATTCGATTGGATTCGATTCGATTCTATTCGTTTCGATTTGATTCTATTTTATTCTAGAATATTCTCCTTCTTTCTACTCTATTCGATTCAATTCCAGAATATCCTAATTCATTCCATTCCATTCTATTCTAGAATATTCAAACTCCTATTCTATTCTATTCTATTCTACTTCATTCTATTCTATTCCTGTATATTCTACTCCATTCTATTCTATTCCAGAATATTCTAAACCATTCCATTCCATTCCATTCCATTCCATTCTATTCTATAATATTTTACTCCTATTCCATTCTATTCTCGAATATTCTACTCTATTCTATTCTATTCTATTCTATTCTATTCTATTCTATTCTATTCTATTCTAGAATATTCTACTCCATTCTATTCCATTCCATTCTAGAATGTTGTACTCCATTCTATTGTATACTATTCTAATTTATTTTAGAATATTCTACTCAATTCTACTCCATTCTATTTTATTCTAGAATATTGTACTCCTTCTCTTCTATTCTAGAATATTCTACTCCATTCCATTCCATTCCATTCTATTCTAGAATATTCTATTCCATTCTATTCTATTCTAGAATATTCTATTCCATTCTATTCTATTCTATTCTATTCAAGAATATTCTACTCCAATCCATTCTATTCTAGAACATTCTACTCCATTCGATTCCACTCTATTCTAGTATATTCTATTCCATTCTATTCCATTCTATTCTAGAATATTCTACTCCATTCTCTTCTATTCTAGAATATTATACTCCATTCTATTCCATTCTAGAATATTCTACTCCATTCTATTCTATTCTAGAATATTATATTCCTATTCTATTCAATTCAATTCTATTCTATAATATTCTACTCCATTCTATTCTATTCTATTCAGGAATATTGTACTCCATTCCATTCTATACTACTCTGGAATATCCTACTTCATTCTATTTGACTCTAGAATATTCTACACCATTCTATTCTATTCCGTTCTATTCTAGAATATTCTAGAATAATCTACTCCATTCTATTCCATTCTATTCTAGAATATTCTACTCCATTCTATTCTATTCCATTCTATTCTAGAATATCCTCCTCCATTCTATTCCATTCCATTCTAGAATATTCTACTCCATTCTCTTCCATTCTTTTCTATAATATTCTACTCCATTCTATTCTGTTCTATTCCATTCTATTCTTGATTATTCTGGAATATTCTACTCCATTCTATTCCATTCAAATCTAGAATATTCTACTCCATTCTGTTCTATTCCATTCTACTCAATTCCATTCTAGAATATTCTACTCCATTCTATTCCATTCTATTCTAGAATATTTACACGGTAGTAGAATATTCTAGACTAGAATAGAATGGAATAGAATGGAGAAGAATATTCTAGAATAGAATAGAATACAATAAAATATAATGGAGTATAATATTCGATAATAGAATGGAATCGATTAGAGAAGAATATTCAAGAATAGAATGGAATTGAATGGAGTAGAATATTCCAGAGTATTCTAGAATAGAATGGAATAGAATAGAATAGAATGGAGTAGAATATTCTACAAGAGAATACAAGGTAGTAGAATACTCTAGAATAGAATAGAATGGAATAGAATGGAGTAGAATATTCTAGAATAGAGTAGAATACAATATAATAAAATGGAGTAGAATATTCGATAATAGAATGGAATCGATTGGAGAAGAATATTCAAGAATAGAATGGAATTGAATGGAGTAGAATATTCCAGAGTATTCTAGAATAGAATGGAATAGAATAGAATAGAATGGAGTAGAATATTCTACAAGAGAATACAAGGTAGTAGAATACTCTAGAATAGAATAGAATGGAATAGAATGGAGTAGAATATTCTAGAATAGAGTAGAATACAATATAATAAAATGGAGTAGAATATTCGATAATAGAATGGAATCGATTGGAGAAGAATATTCAAGAATAGAATGGAATTGAATGGAGTAGAATATTCCAGAGTATTCTAGAATAGAATGGAATAGAATACAAGAGAATGGAGTAAAATATTCTACAATAGAATACAAGGTAGAAGAATATTATAGAATAGAATAGAATGAATTGGATAGAGTAGAATATTCTAGAATAGAATACAATACAATAAAATTAAATGGAGTAGAATATTCGATAATAGAATGGAATCGATTGGAAAAGAATATTCAAGAATAGAATGGAATTAAGTGGAGTAGAATATTCTAGAGTATTCTAGAATAGAATGGAATAGAATAGAATAGAATGGAGTAGAATATTCCAGCATTATATAGAATGGAGTAGAAGATTCTAGAATAGAATAGAATGGAGTAGAATATTCTAGAATAGAATAGAACAGAATGGAATGGAGTAGAATTTTCTAGAATAGAATAGAATACAATAATAAAAGAGTAGAATATTCTAGAAGAGAATAGAATGGAGTTGAATATTCTAGAATAGAATGGAATATACTAGAATTAAATGGAGTAGAATATTGGATAATAGAATGGAATCGATTGGAGAAGAATATTGAAGAATAGAATGGAATTGAATGGAGTAGAATATTCCAGAGTATTCTAGAATAGAATGGAATAGAATAGAATAGAATGGAGTAGAATATTCTACAATAGAATACAAGGTAGTAGAATATTCTAGAATAGAATAGAATGAATTAGAATGGAGTAGAATATTCTAGAATTTTATACAATGGAGTAGAGTATTCTAGAATAGAATAGAATGGAGTAGAATATTCTAGAAGAGAATAGAACAGAATAGAGTGGAGTAGAATATTCTAGAATAGAATAGAATAGAATGGAATGGAGTAGAATATTCTGGAATAGAATAGAATACAATAAAATAGGAGTAGAATATTCTAGAAGAGAATAGAATGGAGTTGAATATTCTAGAATAGAATGTAATATAATAGAATAAAATGGAGAAGAATATTCGATAATAGAATGGAATCTATTGGAGAAGAATATTCAAGAATAGAATGGAATTGAATGGAGTAGAATATTCTAGAATAGAATATAATACAATAAAATAGGAGTAGAATATTCTAGAATAGAATAGAATGGAGTAGAATATTCTAGAATTGAAAAGAATATAATAGAATAAAAATGGAGTAGAATATTCGACAATAGAATGGAATCGATTGGAGAAGAATATTCAAGAATATAATGGAATTGAATGGAGTAGAATATTCCAGAGTATTCTAGAATAGAATGGAATAGAATAGAATAGAATAGAGTAGAATATTGTACAATAGAATACAAGGTAGTAGAATATTCTAGAATAGAATAGAATGGAATAGAATGGAGTAGAATATTCTAGAATCTTATAGAATGGAGTAGAATATTCTAGAATAGAATAGAATGGATTAGAATATTCTAGAAGAGAATAGAATAGAATAGAATGGAGTAGAATATTCTAGAATAGAATAGAATAGAATGGAATGGAGTAGAATATTCTAGAATAGAATAGAATAGAATGGAATGGAGTAGAATATTCTAGAATAGAATAGAATACAATAAAATAGGAGTAGAATATTCTAGAAGAGAATAGAATGGAGTTGAATATTCTAGAATAGAATGGAATATAATAGAATAAAATGGAGAAGAATATTCGATAATAGAATGGAGTAGATTGGAGAAGAATATTCAGGAATAGAAGGGAATTGAATGGAGTAGAATATTCCAGAGTATTCTAGAATAGAATGGAATAGAATAGAATAGAATGGAGTAGAATATTCGACAATAGAATACAAGGTAGTAGAATATTCTAGAATAGAATAGAATAGAATAGAATAGAATAGAATAGAATACAATAGAATGGAGTAGAATATTCAAGAATTGAATACAATACAATATAATGGAGTAGAATATTCAAGAATTGAATACAATACAACAGAATAAAATGGAGTAGAATACTCTATAATAGAATGGAATATATTGGAGAAGAATATTCAAGAATAGAATGGAATTTAATGGAGTAGAATATTCCAGAGTATTCTAGAATAGAATGGTGTAGAATAGAATAGAATGGAGTAGAATATTTTAGAATTTTATAGAATGGAGTAGAATATACTAGAATAGAATAGAATACAATAGAATAAAATGCAGTAGAATATTCGATAATAGAATGGAATAGATTGGAGAAGAATATTCAAGAATACACTGGAATAGAATGGAGTAGAATATTACAGAGTATTCTAGATTAGAATGGAATAGAATAGAATAGAATCGATTAGAATATTCTACAATATAATACAAGGAAATAGAATATTCTAGAATGGAATTGAATGGAATAGAATGGATAGAATATCCCAGAATAGAGTAGAATACAATAAAATAAAATGGAGTACAATATTCGATAATAGAATGGAATCGATTGGAGAAGAATATTCAGGAATAGAAGGGAATTGAATGGAGTAGAATATTCCAGAGTATTCTAGAATAGAATGGAATAGAATAGAATAGAATGGAGTAGAATATTCGACAATAGAATACAAGGTAGTAGAATATTCTAGAATAGAATAGAATGGAATAGAATGGAGTACAATATTCTAGAGTAGAATAGAATACAAAAAAATAAAATGGAGTATAATATTCGATAATATAATGGAATCGATTGGAGAAGAATATTCAAGAATAGAATGGAATTGAATGGAGTAGAATATTCTACAATAGAATACAAGGTAGTAGAATATTCTAGAATAGAATAGAATGAATTGAAAGGAGTAGAATATTCTAGAATAGAATAGAATACAATAAAATTAAATGGAGTAGAATGTTCGATAATAGAATGGAATCGATTGCAAAAGAATATTCAAGAATAGAATGGAATTGAATGGAGTAGAATATTCTAGAGTATTCTAGAATAGAATGGAATAGAATAGAATAGAATGGAGTAGAATATTCTAGAATTTTATAGAATGGAGTAGAATATTCAAGAATAGAATAGAATGGAGTAGAATATTCTAGAATAGATTAGAATAGAAGGGAGTAGAATATTCTAGAATAGAATAGAATAGAATGGAATGGAGTAGAATATTCTAGAATAGAATAGAATACAATAAATAAAGAGTAGAATATTCTAGAAGAGAATAGAATGGAGTTGAATATTCTAGAATAGAATGGTATATAATAGAATAAAATCCAGTAGAATATGGGATAATAGAATGGAATCGATTGGAGAAGAATATTCAAGAATAGAATGGAATTGAATGGAGTAAAATATTCCAGAGTATTCTAGAATAGAATGGAATAGAATAGAATAGAATCGAGTAGAATATTCTACAATAGAATACAAGGTAGTAGAATATTCTAGAATAGAATAGAATGGAATAGAATGGAGTAGAATATTCTAGAATTTTATAGAATGGAGTAGAGTGTTCTAGAATAGAATAGAATGGAGTATAATATTCTAGAAGAGGATAGAATAGAATAGAATGGAGTAGAATATTCTAGAATAGAATAGAATAGAATGGAATGGAGTAGAATATTCTAGAATAGAATAGAATACAATAAAGTAGGAGTAGAAAATTCTAGAAGAGAATAGAATGGAGTTGAATATTCTAGAATAGAATGGAATATAATAGAATAAAATGGAGAAGAATATTCGATAATAGAATGGAATCTATAGGAGAAGAATATTCAAGAATAGAATTTAATTGAATGGAGTAGAATATTCCAGAGTATTCTAGAATAGAATGGAATAGAATAGAATAGAATGGAGTAGAATATTCTAGAATTTTATAGAATGAAGTAGAATATTCTGGAATAGAATAGAATACAATAAAATAGGAGTAGAGTACTCTAGAATAGAATAGAATGGAGTAGAATATTCTAGAATAGAATAGAATACAATAAAATAAAATGGAGTAGAATATTCGATAATATAATGGAATCGATTTTAGAAGAATATTCAAGAATAGAATGGAATTGAATGGAGTAGAATATTCGACAATAGATTACAAGGTAGTAGAATATTCTAGAATAGAATAGAATGGTGTAGAATATTCTAGAATTTTATAGAATGGAGTAGAATATTCTAGAATAGAATAGAATGGATTAGAATATTCTAGAAGAGAATAGAATAGAATACAATGGAGTAGAGTATTCTAGAATAGAATAGAATAGAATGGAATGGAGTAGAATATTCTAGAATAGAATAGAATACAATAAAATTGGAGTAGAATATTCTAGAAGAGAATAGAATGGAGTTGAATATTCTAGAATAGAATGTAATATAATAGAATAAAATGGAGAAGAATATTTGATAATAGAATGGAGTAGATTGGAGAAGAATATTCAAGAATGGAATGGAATTGAATGAAGTAGAATATTCCAGAGTATTCTAGAATAGAATGGAATAGAATAGAATAGAATGGAGTAGAATATTGTACAATAGAATACAAGGTAGTAGAATAGAATAGAATAGAATAGAATAGAATAGAATAGAATAGAAATAGATAGACTGGAGTAGAATGTTCTAGAATTGAATAGAATACAACAGAATAAAATGGAGTAGAATATTCGATAATAGAATGGAATCTATTGGAGAAGAATATTCAAGAATAGAATGGAATTGAATGGAGTAGAATATTCTAGAGTATTCTAGAATAGAATGGTTTAGAATAGAATAGAATGGAGTAGAATATTTTAGAATTTTATAGAATTGAGTAGAATAATCTAGAAAAGAATAGAATACAATAGAATAAAATGGAGTAGAATATTCGATAGTAGAAGAATATTCAAAAATAGAATGGAATTGAATGGAGTAGATTATTACAGAGTATTCTAGAATAGAATGGAATAGAATAGAATAGAATGGAGTAGAATATTCTACAATATAATACAAGGTAGTAGAATATTCTAGAATAGAATTGAATGGAGTAGAATGGAGTAGAATATCCCAGAATCGAGTAGAATACAATAAAATAAAACGGAGTAGAATATTCGATAATAGAATGGAATCTATTCTACTCCATTTTATTCTATTCTAGAATATTCTACTTCATTCCATTCTATTCTAGAATATTCTACTCCAACCTATTCTATTTTATTCTATTCTAGAATATTCTATTCAAGAATATTCTATTCTATTCTATTCTAGAATATCCTACTCCATTCTATTCTATTCTATTCTATTCTAGAATATCGAACTCCATTCTAGTCTATTCTATTCTATTCTATTCTATAATATTCAACTCCAATCTATTCTTTTCTAGAATATTGTACTCCATTCGATTCCATTCTATTATATTCTAGAATATTCTACTACCTTGTATTCTATTGTAGAATATTCTACTCCATTCTATTCTATTCTATTCCATTCTATTCTAGAATACTCCGGAATATTCTACTCCACTCAATTCCATTCTATTCTTGAATATTCTTCTCCAATCGATTCCATTCTATTATCGAATATTCTACTCCATTTTATTCTATTGTATTCTATTCTATTCTAGAATATTCTACTCCATTCTATAAAATTCTAGAATATTCTACTCCATTCTATTATATTCCATTCTATTCTAGAATACTCTGGAATATTCTTCTCCATTCAATTCCATTCCATTCTTGAAAATTCTTCTGCAATCAGTTCCATTCTATTATCGAATATTCTACTCCATTTTATTCTATTGTATTCTATTCAATTCTAGAATATTCTACTCCATTCTATTCTATTCTATTCTATTCTAGAATATTCTACTACCTTGTAATCTATTGTTGAATATTCTACTCCATTCTATTCTATTCTATTCCATTCTATTCTAGAATACTCTGGAATATTCTACTCCATTCAATTCCATTCTATACTTGAATATTCTACTCCAATCGATTCCATTCCATTATCGAATATTCTACTCCATTTTATTCTATTTTATTCTGTTCTATTCTAGAATATTCTACTCCATTCTATAAAATTCTAGAATATTCTACTCCATTCTATTCTATTCTATTCCATTCTATTCTAGAATACCCTGGAATATTCTACTACATTCAATTCCATTCTATTCTTGAATATTGTTCTCCAATCGATTCCATTCTATTATCAAATATTCTACTCCATTTTATTCTATTGTATTCTATTCAATTCTAGAATATTCTACTCCATTCTATTCTATTCTATTCTATTCTATTCTATTCTATTCTAGAATATTATACTACCTTGTATTCCATTGTAGTATATTCTACTCCATTCTTTTCTATTCTATTCCATTCTATTCTAGAAGAGAATCAAATAGAATAGAATGGAATGGTGTAGAATATGCGAGATTCAAATTGAATAGTGTAGAATGGATTCGAATATTCTAGAATAAAATGGAATCAAATCTAATCGAATGAACAGAAGAGAATACAATAGAATGGAGTAGAATATTCTAGAATAGAGTACAATAGAATAGGTGTAGAATATTCTAGAATAGAATGGAATGATATGAAATGGAATGGAGTAGAAATCCTACTCCATTCTACTCCATTCTAATCTATCCTAGAATATTCTACTCCATTCTATTCTATTCTATTCTATTCTAGAATTTTCTACTCCATTCAATTCAATTGTATTCCATTCCATTCTTGAATATTCTGGAATATTCTACTCCATTCTATTCCATTCAATTCTAGAATATTCTACTCCATTCTATTCTATTCCATTCCATTCCATTCTAGAATATTCTACTCCATTCTATTCTATTATATTCCAGATTATTCTACTCCACTCTACTCCATTCTATTCTATTCTAGAATATTCTACTGCATTCTATTTTATTCTAGAATATTCTACTCCATTCTCTTCTATTGCATTCTATTCCATTCCATTCTAGAATATTCTACTCCATTCTATTCTACTCTAGCTCTATTATGTACTCAAATCCATTGTGACCTCACATTCATTACAACTTCGTGCCCATTTGGCTTCACATAAATTCCGTCCTCATATCAGTTAGGACCTTGGCCTACTGTGAACAAAAACTCACTATGTCCTCACATTCACTCTCCCCTCACACACATTAGACACATATTCACTGTCACATCACAATGATTTCAATGCATTGTGAACTCACACACACTATGACCTCACATCTGTCAGGAAGTAGGCATGCTGAGTTTAAGTTACTTCTTTCAACCCTCCTAGTGCCGCTTCCTAGGTGGAGGGAATTCTCCACTCCATGATGAAAAGCCTAGAGGTGAGAGAGGCATTTCATTGAATGCAGGTGCATTCTACATCATGCCCATTGTCCCTTCACTCTTCTGATTAAGACCTCAAATCCATTTAACGTTACACACATGGTGTGTGTGTGGGGGGGGGGGGGGGGGTCCTGCTCATTGTGACCTCAGCTCATTTGTATTTAACAACCACAAACACATTTTGACACTACAAACAATAGGACTTTAGTATAGTTTGGTCTTACACTCTCCGAATCTCACACTGATTTTGTCAACTTTCCCAGTTTGAACTACATATCCATTAGGTATACATCTATTATGAAACACAATTTTTGACATCACACACATTGTGAACTCACAATTGTTTCTATGTTCTATCCATTATGACCTCACACCCATGATTACTTATAAAATCTGAGGATCTCACATCTACTATGTCTTCATGCCCATGTGGTATCATGCCCATTTTGACCACATTTCACACTCATGCTTCACTCCCATGGTGACCCTGCATTCACTGTGACTACATGGATATTAGCACCTCCCACCCCTTAGGATATCATACACATCGTGTCCTAGTTCCCATTGTGGCTTCACATCAACTAATACCTAACACCCATTGTGACCTCACACTCATTGTGACTTCACACACATAAGAGAGTCACTCATTAGGATATTATACCCATACCCTCAATTGGACCTGACACCCACAGTAATATTACCTATTAAGATTCATGCCAATTGTGATAGTATACAAAATACCTATTAGGACCTAATACCCATTGGGACTACAAACCCATTGGGACCACATGCACATTAAAATCTCACACCCATTGGGACCCTTGCCCATTTGAAATTCAACACCCATTTTGACCTCATGTCCAGTGGGACCTCAAACACTTGATAGGACCTCATGCCTATTGACCAACACCCACCAGGGCCTCATGGCCATTATGACAGCATGTGTGACCTTACACCAACTTGTACACTGTCACACACATTGTCATTCCAAATCAGTTATGACCACAAGCCTCTTGGGATCACACACCCATGCAACCTTATGCCAATTATGACTTAAGGTACCTACTTATTGTGACCTCAAACCCTGTACCACCTCACACTCATTAGGAATAATGGTCACTGTGAACTCAAATATTAAGACGTGACATCCATTGTTACTTCAAACTTCTCATTAGAAATATAAACATTTTTTACTTCATACCCATTAGGATCATGTGCTCATACGGATCTAACACGCATTGTGACTTCATACCCAGGTGACTTCACAACCAGTAGCAGCAAAGGCTATTTGATCTCACTCACAGTGATCGCCTATCCATTAGGACTATAACCCCATTGACCTCAGGCCTATTAAGATCTTATTCTCATTGTGGATTTACAAACACCATTGGGACCTGACAGCCATTGTGACCTCACAACTATTGTGACAGCATATTCAGTGTAAACTTATTAGATCCTTACACCCCTGTGTGGGAAGAATCACACCAAGAAGAACTTTATACAACTTTTGACCTCATATTCAGTGTGATCTTATACTCATTAGACGTTACAAATATGAGGATCTTACACACCCATTGAGATCTTGTGCCCATCATAACTTCATATCCACTGTGTCATCATGAAGATTTGGACCTCATACCCATTGTGACCTCACACACTACATCCTCACACCCACTATAAACCCTCTGTGACTTAACATCATGTAATCTAAGATTTAAGCCCTCTGAATCCTCAGGTTCTATTAGGAACTCACCTGCATTATGTATTCACATCTATTATGACCTCATTCAGCTGTGGCCTCACATCTTTGTGACTCCACATTCGCTATGATATTACAGCCAATATGACCACATTCTCATTGTGACCTCACACCCACTATAATCTCACAAACATTATACCTCATATACATTGTGATTTCATAACATTATAATCTCTCATCCATTAGGGCTACACACCATTTGACCTCAAGACATCTAGTATTTCACACAGTGGTGAACTTACCCTACTAAAACTTAACCCTCATTTTTAACTCACACCCATTATTATTAAATTCCCAGTGTGAGCCCAACTCCATTACAACCTATGATCATTCTGATCTCATGCCCACTGTGATCTCTCCTCAATAAGGATTGTGATCAGTTGTGATCTCTCATTTATTGGGACCTCTTCATTATTAATAACTCATGCCCATTAATAGTTTGACCATAAACATTTCTTTGGACCTGATATTCATTTTGATCTAGTACCTTCATTAGAAGGTCACACCTCGTGACCTCATGCCCATTGTGATCGTGAAACTTCCATTTGGTTCTCATGTCCAGTGACCTCCTACCCACTGTAAACTCACATTCCGCATTACGACCTCACATCCATGAAAATATCATATTTATGACATCATATACATTTTGACCTCACATATATTAGGCTCTCACACCAGTTGTGACCTAACACACATTGTGCCTTTAATCTCACTGTGCCCTCACATTCAATATTCATATTCATTGTACCCTCATACCCCATTTGAACCCTACAGCCATTTTCACTCCTGATCATTATGGACACACACCAATTGTGATGTGACCTCACACTCATTGTGCCTTCAATCTCACTGTGAACTCATATTCCATATTTTTATAGTGATCTCTCACCTCTATTAGGACCTCATATCTACTGTAACATAATGCTCATTAGAATTTCATACTCACTGTTACCTCAGTGCTTTGAGACCTGACATCTACTATAACTTTATGCTCATTAGGACTCATACCATTGTGACCTCACAAACACTAGGATCTGATTTACATCTTGTCGTCACACCAATTATGGTTTACATCTATTAGGATTTCATGCCCATTGTGATCCCACATCTATTGTGAGTCCATTAAGTTCAAGCACATTGTAACCTTATACAATTTGTGAACTCACTGTCATTATGACTTCACACAAATTCAAACCTCACACCCTTTGTGACCACACATCAATTGTGATTTCATATCTGTTATGACCTCATGCCCATTGAGAACTAACACTTGGTAGTACCTTTGACAATATGGACCTCATAAATATTGTGACCTCACACATATTATGACCTAACACTCATTGTAGCCTAACACACATTAGTACCTAACACACGCTATTATACCTCAGGCCCATGTTGCCTCACACTGTTTAGGACATCATACCACTTGTAATCTCACACCCATTGTGATATCACACCCCCATTAGCATTATTTTCCTTACTATGTATAGGACCTCGAATACAATGTGCCTTAATGGCAATGTGATGTCACACCTCATACACACCCTCAATTAATAACACAGGGCCATTTTGGACTAAAACAAATTAGGAACTCACACTGGTTTTGATCTCATATCCACAGTGACTTCATGCATATTACTCATTTGGACCTCATATATAGAATGACCTTTTGCATATTGGGAGCATGCACAGTACTTTGTGACCTCACCTCCAACCATGGTCTCATACCCTGTAACAATTTAGGACCTGAGACCCAATGACACAATACCCATTTGGGATCTTATGAACTTCTTGAGTTATATTCATTGTGGTCTCACACTCCCTAGTAGAAACTCATATTCATTGGCACCTCATACCCATTAACACCTCATAACTCATCAGCACCACATGCTAATCATGACCACATGTCCATTGTGAGCACCCACTCATTAGGATCTCTTGGTTGGTGTGAACCTCTATCCATTGTGAAATCACACTTTTTAAGACCTCAAACCTCATACGCCTTGTGAACTCACATCCACTACAACCTTAAGCCTATTATATTCTCAACCCCACTGCACTATCACATCAATTCAGACTACACACTGTAATCTCACACTAATTAGTACTCCACTCTGATTATGATGTCACATTCATTTGTGAACTCATGACCATTAACATTTCAAACCCATTATGACCTCCAAAAATACAGTCACCACAAACACTCTATTAAGAACTCATGCCCCCATTATGACTCTACACTCACTGACACTTCATGTCCATTAGGACCTCATGTCCACTATAACATTACACCTTTTAAAACTTATTAGGACCTCCTGTTATTGTACCTCTCATACAAATTAGGAGTTTATGCTCTTTGCAAAACCACATCAATTATGACAACACTCATTAGGTCTTCATACTCTTTGGACCCCACACCAATTTGAAATTCACACTTATTGTCTTCTTCTACCTTTTGTGACTTCACAAATGTCAGGACCTCTTCCTAGTCAAAAGCTCACAACTATTTTCATGGCCATTATAACCTCTTGCCAAACATGTTCTGACACCACTAGGACCTTGCCCACCATGACATTCGCCACTCCCATTAAGGCCTCAAAATTCATTGGACTCTCACACTCATTGAACCTCACTCATAGTGACTTTATGACCATTATTGGTTCATACCTCTGTGACTCATGACAAATGTAACCTTGCCATTGTGACTTCACACACCCCTTTAGAATTCACAGCACCTTAGACCCCATAGTCATTGCACCATACAACATAAGCCTTAGTTCCCATTGTTACCTCTCATTTATTGTGATACAGCCCTCTAGGCTTATACTCCTATTAGAAGTTAATACTTATTTTGTACTCATGCTCATGTTGATCTAACACCTACTGTAATCTTTGTCTTAACATTTACTAGACCCTCATATGCATTATGGCTTCATATCCATTAGGACTTTAGAAGCATAGTGATCTCACACCCCTAAAAACCATCGCTTTATACAACCTATTAGAAGCTCATGCCCATTGTGAACTCACACACAATGCTACCTCACAGCCATTAGGACCTCAGTAACTTGAGCACTGCACACACTGTGGCTCACAACCTTTGAGATCTCAAAATGTGTCCCTCACAGCCATTGAGACTACACACTCTCATTAGAACTTCACAATTACTATACCTAATGTTACTTCATCACGACTGGGAACAGTTTCTCATTGTGACATGTTCATTATAACCTAACAATTCCTATGATTTCATAGCTCTTTTATGTACTCACACCCATTTTGACCTCACACTCATTATAATTTCATGCGCATTGGCTTCACATCAATTGTGATCTCATATCAGTTAGGACATTGGCCTACTGTGAACTCAACCTCACTATGTCCTCACATTCACTGTCCACTCACACCCATTAGACCGTATACATTGTCATATGACAATGTTTAGGACCTCAATGCATTGTGAACTCATGCACTGTGACCTCACATATATCAGGACCTCCTAATGTGATAGGGAGGCTGAGTCTAAGTCACTTCTTGCAGCCATCCTAGTGCTTCTTACTATGTGGAGGGAATTCTCCCCTAAGTGATGAAAAGCCTAGTGGTGAGACAGGCAATTCATTGAATGCAAGTCCCCAGCACAAGGTGAGCTAGTAGGCCTCTGCTTCAGAAAAGTGCAGATGTCATAGCATTAGGAAAGCTTTGTATGTAGAAAATGCTCTGATTCTGCCTTAACTTCCTAAATGGCTTGAATCATCCACCTCTGTGTGGCCTGACTGGGAATAAGGCAGAGGACCCCGCTGATGTAAGAGGACTTCCGATCACTTGGGAAAGGGAGCGGGAGAGAGTACGAAAAGTATCCCTCGGGAGTAAAATTTTATGGGACAAGATAACAGCTGCATGCTATACATGCAGGCCCTCAAAGGGATACTTCGTGCCCAGGGAGTGAAAGTTGGCATTGAGGAAGCATGCCCCTGGTTCCAATAGTAAAGGCCATTAACTTAGAAGTTTGGCAAAAAAAATAAGAAAAAGGGGGCTGTGGATATGGCCTAGTGGCAAGAGTGCTTACCTCCTCTATATGAAGCCCTGGGTTCAATAGTTCAGCACCACATATAGAGAAAACGGATAGAAGTGGCACTGTGATTCAAGTGTGCTACCCTTGAGCAAAAAGAAGCGAGAGACAGTGCTCAGGCCCTGAGTCTAAGCCCCAGGAGTGACCAAAATAATAGGAAAAAGGAGTCAGGGACATTATAACACAAATGGCCCTGAAAAAACCCCAGTGGGAATGGTTACACTTTGGAATCCTGTCCGAGATTGTGTTGGGATCCTAGACATGAACAGATTAAATTCAATCAGCTCTCCTTGGCGCAGCCCGCTCACAGAGGGGAGGGACATGAGTCTAGGGAATTGCTAACACCACCGAGTTAATTTCTCCTGACCCAGCGCTCTACTTCCATCCACCACTGAAATCTACAAATTTGCTCTCACACCCAGAGTAATTGATCACCGCTCAGTCCGGGGCACAGCAACTGGAGTGATGACCTGATTGCTGCTTGTCTCCTACATTTCAGCTGACCAGAGTAATACTGAGGACACTTGGTATTTAACTCCTGAGCTCCGCTAACCACTTTCCATGGGAGGGGCACAATCTTCAATCTGCTCAAATTTGAGGCCAATCTTACAAATTTGTAATGTTTTACAGGATTTACCTGACTTCTATGAGCGCTCCGGCAGACGAAGTTCTCTCTGTCTCTCTCTTTTTCTGCTTCTCGCTTTCTAAATTCTGCCTGCCTTTGATTTAGGATGGGCTGGTACTAGCTTCCAAAGGCACCAATATTGGCTTAGCATCTGCTTTAAAAGACCCAAATAAAGGTTTTCTATTCTTGTTATTTATGTTTGTTAAGCTTGGAGATTCAGTTAAATTCTGCTTGTTGCTGGCTAAATCCTAAGTTTTCTCTAGCATTGAGCACATGGTGAACAATAGAATTGGTTGGAGGTGGAAGCCCACCCATTCCCCAGGTGATGGGCATGCCAAATTCCTGAAGGCTGAGCAGGGACTTGGAGACTCCAGCTCCTGGTAACCCTGCCCCCGACCCTGAACTCTGTACCTGTGACCTTGCAATTCAAATGTGCCTTGCAAGTCAAATGCTGGAAAGTGAGGTGTCTTGGTGTGAGCCCGCTGTCTGTGTTCTGTTTGTGTCCTGTCTCCCATATCTTGGACCTTCTCTGGTCATAACATATCACTTCAGCTCCCCATTTGAGCTAATCTGGTTTCTTAAAATGTGGCTTCTCCATTTCCTCGCCATATAATCTGGGAAAATTTTTGTTTGCTGAAAAGTTTTTTTGCTTTCTAACTGACCACGTGGTTCTAAAATATTGGCAAAATAATATCATTTTGCCAATGGAATTCCAGGAAAACTTACATGGCCAATGGTTTGTTAAAACACTAAATTACTAAATTAAATGGGAGAATTATACCCCTTCTGTCCTGTTAATATTTTTTCTCACGCTTTATTTGTACTAAATTTTTAAAATTTGGACTGTAATATCTTTTCTGTAGTACAGTGGTTCTGGAAAAAGAGAGAAAAAAGAGCTTTTGCCCAAGTTAAGTGGAAAGACCCTTTATCAGGTGCTTGGCACGGACCCGAACCAATGTTGACATGGGGTCGAGGTTATGTCTGTGTTTTTTCACAGGATGAAAATAACGCCCGCTGCCTACCTGAGCATTGTGTGGGATTTTGGAAGCTTATCAGAATGGTACAAGCGCTGACTCACTGGGCTTCCATGCCAGATTCACAGATTGTACACCCTGCGATTTGGGAAGGAGCTAAGGTGTTCATTCATGTCAAAAGATCAGCATACAGTACGGCTCCAGATCCTTTTGTTCAATACATTAAAATGGGAAACTTTGCAGCTTCTGGCATTGGAACCCCTTTATGTTTTACAACTGACTCCAACAGCTATATTCCAGGCTGTGCTACAATGCAATCCATATATCATCGACTTTGGATTCCTGATAACAATGAAGTGTATAATATATGAATGACTTCATTGCCTACTGGGTTCCCTGAACATGCTAATTCTACATCGTCCTTCATGATACCTCACTGCATCAATTTTTCTCAAATTGTAGAATCCATGGGAGAACCCACATAAAGTGTAGACATGAACATCCTCTTATAACCAATATTTCAGGAACTAATTCTCAACTTATGGACTGGTTGGGAGCCAATCTCCCAACAAGAACAACCCAGGTCTGTGGTGGATGAATGGACACCCTCAATGTCATGTCGGGATGTTAGTGGCGGCCCTAAATAACATTTCCTGGCCCACTTCTTCCTTTTAAAAAAATATTATCAGTTGTGTAGCACCTCCTTATGCCATTATGTATGGACCTTTTAATATTTCTATAGGAGCCATGTATTTCAAGGTTACTTGTACTAACTGTTCTTTTACAAATTGCTTGCATAGTGTTCTTACTGATTGTATAAGTGTTATTAAGCAGCCTCCATTTTTTATGCTTCCCGTGAACATATCTGATGCTTGGTATGAAGAAACAGGTATTCAAGTGTTAAAAAATTTGAAAGATCTCATGCGCCCTCGATGATTTATAGAACTATTGATTGCAGGCATTGTCGCCTTCATTTCCTTGGCTGCCTCTGCTGCAGCAGCTAGGTACCTTCCATCCGTTCAACATCCAACCATCTATCCATCCTCCTATCCATTCACTATCTACCCAACAACCACGTATCCATCCATCCTCCCATAATTCCTCCTTTCCTTCCTTCCTTCCTTCCTTCCTTCCTTCCTTCCTTCCTTCATTCCTTCCTTCCTTCCTTCCTTCCTTCCTTCCTGCCTGCCTTCCTTCCTGCCTTAACTTCTTCCTTCTTTCCATGCATACATTCTTCCATCCATTCACCCACCCACACACCCGTCCATACAAACGCCCATCCATCCATCCATCCATGCACCCACCCAACTATGCATCCATGCACCCACCCATCCACACATCCGTCTGTCAGACCATACATCTGTCCATATGTAAATCCACCCATCCACCCACCCATCCATTCAACCAACCAATCATCTATCTATGAACCCATCCTTCCACCCATCCACCCATCCATCCATCTGTCTGTCTGACTGTCCATCAGTACGTCCGTCCAACCATCCATCCATTCACCCATCCAACCATCCATCCATCCGCCTGTCCATCCACACAACCATCCAACCACCCACCCACCCATCTTGCCTTGCCTCCATCCGTCGAGCCATTCATCGAGCCCCTGACCCACCCAACCACCCTCACATCCACCCATCCATTCATCCATCCACCCATCCACCCAACCACAAAACCATCTACACATTCATTTTCCTGGTTGGCCAGAATGGGCCGGAGGAATATGGCGTCTTAATGAGGTGGACGCCAGGATTCCAGGCCAGATGACTGCTTAGAGCCCAATACCATTTATTTTATTTTATTTTATTATGCCACTTGATGTATTACATTTACTTTTCCACTCAGTTGCCCAATGAGATAACGTCTGTCTGTCAGTCTGTCTACAGTCTATCTGGCTCTCTGTCTTTCTGTCTATCTATTTATCAGTATGTTTGTCTATCTATCTGTCTATCTGTCTGTCTATCTATCTATCTATCTATCTATTTATCTATCTGTGCTGAGAAAGAGCTAGGGATGGTGGGTTTCGTCGGCTTTACCCCATCTCAGTTTTGCCCCAAACGGGACACGCTGTGGCCTCCCTTGAGCGGGAGAAGCATGTAATGCTATCCCCACAACCAGTGAGTGTAGTGCGACACCACTTGATGTATTTCCTTTATTTTTCCATTCAGTTGCCCAATGGAGTAACGTAGTGTAAAGGTCACAGCAGCAAGTTCTTCCAGAATTTTCCAGCTGAAGTGACAGGCCGGGAGGCACAGGAACTCAGGCTGGATAATTGATTCCTTCGTTCCCTACATTATGTCATTATGTTTTTCTCTTAAAAATTCACCTTTTTGTGGGACAGGTGGGCAGAGAACCTCGTTCTGTAGCCAGGTTGTGAAGTGCAGTGATGGAAAATCATGATGGTCACTTCCTGGGGGTGTTAAGAGGTGGCTTGCATTCCAGTATGTTCTCCTGTTATGTCAGATATGAATGGATTTAATATATCTCAAAACACAGGGAAATATACCAATATCAGTGTATCTCCCTGCCTGTCCACCTATCCAGCTATTGTCTACTTATCTTGCCATCTCCCTATCAATCTGTCCATCTATCATTTCACCCATCTATCATTTATCCATCTATCTATAACTATATGGAGCTACCCATCCATCCATCATCCATCCGTCCATCAATCCAACTATCCATCCACCCATGTATCCATCTGACCATCCCTCCATGCATCTATCCATGAATCCATCCTTCCACCCATCCACCCATCCATGCATCCATCATCTGCCTGTCAGCCTGTCCATGAGTAAGTCTGTCCATCCATCCATCCATTCATAGATCACCCATACAAACATCCTATCCATCTACACAACCACCCAACCACACATCGAACCATCTGTCCATGCATACATGCATAGACACATCCACCCATTCGCCAATGCACCTATCCATCCACCCATCCACCCACCCACCCATCCATACACCCACCTATCTACACATCCACCCACCTATCTACACATCCACCCACCCACCCATCATCCATCCATCCACCCCCTCACCTAATCAACAACCTTTAATCCACCCAGTCATCCATCAACTCACACACCCATACGCCCAACCACCCATCCTCCCATCCATGAATCTACCCATCCACCCATGCCCGCATTCACCCATCCACCAATCCATCCATCTGCCCACCCACGCATCCATGCATACAACCATCTATTCATCCATCCTTCTATCCATCTACCCACACATCCACCCGCTCATCCATCCACACATCCACCTACCAGCCCACCCATCCACCTACCAAATCATTCACCATCTGCCCACACATCCATCCATGTACCCACCCACCCAACTTCCCATCCAATCACCCCTCCACCCATCCATCCATCCACCTACCAATTCGTCCACTGCCCACCATCCATCCACACATCCACCCACCCACCTATCTACCCATCCACCCACCCATACAGCCATCCACCAACCCCCATCCACCCATTGACCCAACCATCCACCCATCCATCTCTCCAACGATCCATTGGTCAGTCCTCCATCCCTCTGATTATGACTGTATTTCTGTCTATATATCCATCTATCCCACTATCTACTATACATCAATTTGTCCACCCATCCACTCTTCCTCCCATCCATAAATTTGCCAATCTATCCATCCATCTGTCTCTCTTTTTATCTCTGTCTATCCATCTATCAATCTATCTGTCCATCAAACTATCCACCCATTCACTCATCTATCTATCTATCTATCTATCTATCTATCTATCTATCTATCTATCTATCTATCTATCTATCTGTCTGTCTGTCTGTCTGTCTGTCTGTCTATCTATCTGTAGTTCTGTCTGTCTATCAATTTATCTACATATCTGTGCTTGTGTAGGTCTGTGTATCTGTCTGTTCCTCTCTCTCTCTCTTTCTCTATCCATCTACCCACCCAGCCATCCATCAGTCCATCCTCCAATCAAGCCTACCATTTGTCCATCCATTCACCCACCCACCCATTCATCCATTCATCCGTTCATCCTTCCATCCATCCATCCATCTACCCACTCAGCCATCTACACATCCACCCACTCACCCACCAATCCACCCATTCACCCACCCACCCATCCATCAACTCATTCCCCCATCTACCCACTGATCCACCCACCCACCCATTAAACCATTCATCTCTTGTTCCCTCTCCCATACACCCACCCATCCACCCATCCAGCCACCCTCCCATCCATCCATCCATCCATCCACCAGTCTCCCTACCTCCCTACCCACCGACCTACCTAGCTACCTACTTCCCTACTTCCCTACCTGCTTCCCCTTCCTCTCCCTGAGCTCACAACAGAAGCCAATGCCACTTTTATACCATTTTATTTATTTAGAAAATACTAAAAATTATAAACACCTGTGGGGATTCCCCAGAAAAAAATGGTAGGAGCAAAATAGAAAAATATAATAAACCCCTCATTTTCCTGGTTGGCCAGAATGGGCCAGAGGATGATGGCATCTTAATGAGGCAGAAGCGAGGATTCCAGGCCAGATGACCTGCCTAACACCCGATATCATTTATTTTATTCCGTTTATTTAATTTTCTTGTATTATTCAACTTGATCTATTTCATTTACTTTTCCACTCGGTTGCCCAATTGGGTAACAGCGTAAAGGGCACAGCAGCAAGTTCTTCCAGAATTTCCAGCTGAAGTGACAGGCCAGGAGCCTCCGGGGCCTCAGCCTGGAGAACTCACTCCTTCATTTCCCTATGTCATGGCATTATTTTTTCTCTTAAAAATTCCCCTTTTTGTGGATCAGGCAGGCAGAGAACCTCGTTCAGTAGCCGGGTTGTGCAGTCCAGTGATGGAAAATCATGATGATCACTTCCTGGGAGTGTTTAGAGGTGGCTGGCATTCCAGTAAGTTCTTCTGTGATGTAGGATATGAATAGATTTAATATATCTCAACATAGAGGGAAATATATCAATATGGGTGCATCTCCCTGCCTATCCACCTATCTATCGCCTATTGATCTCTCCCTCTCTCCATCAGTCCGTCCATCAGTCCTTCCACCCATCTATTTTTTATCCATCTATCTATTCCTATATGCATCTACTCATCCACCCACCCACCCATCCATCCATCCATCTTTCCATCCATCCATCCATCCATCCATCCATCCATCCATCCATCCATCCATCCAACTATACACCCGCAGAAGTATCCGTCTGATCACCCATCCGGGCATCTATCCATGAATCCATTTATCTATCTATCTATCTATCTATCTATCTATCTATCTATCTATCTATCTATCTATCTATCTATCTGTCTATCTATCTATTTATCCACCCACCCACCTAACCAACCACCCTTCTATCCATCCATCTATGCACCCACCCACTCTTCCACCCACTCATCCATTCATCCACCCACCCATCCACCCATCCATCTCCCATCCATCCATCCATCTATCCATTCACCTACACTTCCACCCACCCATTCATCCATTCACCTAGTCAAGTATCCATCAACCCATCCATCCGTCTGTCAGTCTATCCTACTGTATGTGCATCCATCCATCCTGCTATCCATGCAGACCTCCAACCATGCATCCACTCAACTAACCACCTATCCATTTGGACATCTACCCAACACCCCTCCATCCATTTGTCCACCTATCAGTACTTCTGTCCAACCATCCATGTATCCTTTCACCAATCCCAACATCCATCCATCCGTCCATCCATCCATCCATCCATCCATCCATCCATCCACACATCCACCCAACATCCCACCTATCCATCCATCCACCCTCCTGACCATGTATCCACGCATCCATCCACCCATTCATCCATCCTCCCTTCTTTCCTCCCTTCCATCCATCCATTCTTTCTACCTTCCATACATCCATCCACCCATCCACCCATCCACCAGTTTGTATGTCTGTCAGTACTTCCCACCCATTCATCCCTCCACCCATTGAACCATCTGTCCATTCTTCTATCCATCCTCACATCCACCCAACAACCCACCTTCCTTCCATCCATCCATACACCCATCAATCCATCCATCCATCCACCAACTTTCCTTCCATGTACCCACCCATCCACACATCTCCCTGTAATTCCATCTGTCTGTCCATCCGTCCATCTATCCATCCACCCAACCATCCACTCAACCACCCCAACATCCAACTGTCCACCCACCCACCCTCCCACTCACCTCTCTCTCCATCCATCCAGCCATGTATCTTTCCACCCATCCATCCATCTTTCTGTCAATCTGTCCATCTGTACGTACATCCATCCATCTTCCTATCCATCCAGACCTCCAACCATCCATCCATGCAACCACCCACCTATCCATTTGTCCACCTTTCCATCCATCCATCAATAAATCCACCCATCCATCCATCTGTCTGTCCATCAGTACTTTAGTTCATCCACCCATACATCCGTCCACCCATTGAACCATCCTCCCAACCTCCCACCGGCCATCCATCCTTCCTTCTTTCCTGTCTTCCTCCCATACATCCTACCATCCATTCATTGATCCATCCATCCTTCCTTACTTCGTGCCTTCATTCCATCCATCCATCCATCCATCCATCCATCCATCCATCCATCCACCCATCCTCCAAACCAACTATCCATCCATGTACCCACCCATCCACGCATCCTTCTGTCATTTAATCCAACTGTCCAACTATCAATCCACCAACACATCCATCCATCTGTCTGCCGGTCCGTCCATCAGTATGTTTGTCCATCCATCCATCCAAAGAACCATCCATCCATCCATTCATCCACTCCCCCATCCATCCACCTATCCATCCACTCTTCATTCTTTCCATCCATCCACCCATCCATCCATCTACCCAGCCAAATATCCATCCACCCATCCATACATCTGTCCAGCCATCAGTACTTCCGTCCTTCCATCCATCCATCAATCTGTCAGTCTGTCCATCTGTACATCCGTCCATCAATCCTCTTTTCCAGTAGACCTCCAACCATCCATCAACACAAGCACCCACGTATCCATTTGTCGACCTATCCACCCAGGTATACATCCACCCACCCATCCATCTGTTTGTCCATCAGTACTTCCATCCTTCCATCCGTAAACCCATCCAACCATCCATCCATCCTCCCATCCATCCATCCATCCATCCACCCATCCACCCATCCACCCAGCCATTCATTCACCTACACTCCCAATCCCCATCCATCCATCCACCTAGTCAAGTATCAATCCACCCATTCAACCATGTCTGTCAGTCTGTCCACCTGTATGTCCATCCATCCATCCTCCTATCCATCCAGAAATCCAACCATCCATCCACCCAAACACCCACCTATCCATTTGACCACCTGCCCACCCAACCATCCATCCACCTGTCCATCCATCAGTACTTCTGTCCATCCATACATCTATCTGTCCGCCAATCCAACCATCCATCCATCCTCCTATCCATTCACACATCCACCCAACCACCCACATATCCATCCATCAATTCTCGCATATCCATCCTCCTATTCATCCACCCTTCCTTCCTTCTTTCCTTCTGTCCTTCCTACCTTCAGTCCATCCATCCATCCTTCCATCCTACCTTTCTACCTAACTTCCTACCCTCCATCCATTCCAGGTACACACCCATCCATGCATCGATCTGTCAGTTCATCCATCTGTCTATCCGTCCATCCATCCATAAGCCCACCAATCCACTCAACCACCCAAACATCAAGCTGTCCACACATCCATCCAAGGATCCACCCATCCATGTATCTATCTGTTGGTCCATCCATCAGTACATTCGACCATCCAACCATCCATCCACCCTTCCATTTCCCTTCCACCCACCCACTCATCCAATCATCCACCCACCTATGCATCCACTAATCCACCCATCCACCAACCCATCCACCAACCCATCCATCAACCTACCCACCCACCCATCCACCCATCCACCAACCCACACATCCAACCACCCACCCACCTATCCACCCACCCATCCATCCACCCACCCATTCATCCATCCATCCACCCATTCATCCATCTACCCATCCATCCACCCATCCACCCATTCATCCATCCATCCAACTGTTCATCCATCTACCCATCCATCCACCCATCCACCCCTTCACCCATGCGCCATCCACCCATCCATTCATCCATCCTCCCATCCACCCCCCTTCCACCCATCCATCTAGCAATTAACACACCCATCCAACCACCCACCCATCTGTAAACCCATCCAGCCATCCACACATCCATTCATCCATCCATCTATCCATCCACATATCCATCCACCCACCTACCCACCCACCCACACAAACACCCATACACCAATGCACCCACCCACCAACCCTGCCCCACATCCATCCACTTAACCATCCACCAATCCATCCATCCATCCACCCACCCAACTATCCTTACATGTACCCACCAATTCATGCTTCTCCCTGACAGTCTATTCATCTGTCCATCCGTCCATCCAGCCATCCACCAAACTATCCACTCAACCACGTAAACATACATCTGTGAACCCATTCTTCAACCCATTCACCCATCCGTGCATCTGTCTGTCAGTCCATCCATCTGTACATCCCTCCATCCATCCACCCACCCATCCACTCTACCACCCAAACATCCAACTGACCACCACCCATCCACCCACTCATTTATCCACCCATCCATTCACCTACACTCCCACACACTCATCCATCAATTCACCTAAACAACTATCCATCCACCCCACCATCCATCTGTCTTTCAGTCTGTCCATCTGGACATCCATTCATCCATCCTCCCATCCACCCAACAATTCGTGCTTCCATCCACCCAAACACCCACAGACCCACCACCCATCCATCCATTCATCCACCCACCCATCCACTCAACCACCCAAACATCCATCTGTGAACCCCTTCTTCCACCCATCTACCCAACCATCCATCTGTCTTTCAGTCTGTCCATTAGTACATCCATCCATCCATCCATTAAGGCATCCAACAATACAATCATCCATCCATCCATCCATCCATCCATCCATCCATCCATCCAACCACCCATTCATCCCACCAGTGAACCACCCATGCATCTGTGCACCCATCCATCCACTCATCCATCAACCCATCGACCCACCCACCCACCCGGCCATCCATCCTTCAAACAATCCCATGATCTGTCCAATCATCCATTCACCCACCTACCCATCCACCCACCCACACATTCTTGTATCCAACCTCTCACCCATCCATCTATCCACCCATCCATCCACCAATCTATAAATCCACCCACTCAGCCATTAATCTCCCTACCTCCCTACCCACCAACCTACCTAGCTACCTACCTTCATTCCTACATCCCTACTAACCTACCTGCTCCCTTTCTGCTCCCAGAGCTCACAACAGAAACCAATGCCACGTTTATGCCATTTTATTTATTTTTAAAATAAAAAATTAAACATATCGGGGGGATTCCCCAGAAAAATGGAGCAAAAGAAAAAAATTAAAAATCCCTAATTTTCCTGGTTGTCCTGGTTGGGCTGGTGGAAGATGGCGTCTTAATGTAGTGGATGCCAGGATTCCAGGCCAGATGACCTGCCTAGTGCCCGATACCACTTATTATATTCCATTTATTTAATTTTATTGTATTATTCCACTGGATCTATTTCATTTATTTTTCCACTCAGTTGCCCAATGGGGTAACATAGTGTAAAGGGCACAGCAGCAAGTCCTTCCAGAATTTTCCAGCTGAAGTGACAGGCCGGAAGCCACAGAAACTCAGGCTGGAGAATTCACTCCTTCATTTACCTACATTATGTCATTATTTTTTTCCTCTTAAAATAAATCACCTTTTTCTGGGTCAGGCGTGCAGAGAACCTTGTTCTGTAGCCGTGTTGTGAAGTGCATTGATGGAAAAATCATGATGGTCACTTCCTGGGGGTGCTTACAGGTGGCTTGCATTCCAGAATGTTCTTCTGTGATATCAGATATGAATGGATTTAATATATCTCAAAGGCAGGGAAATATATCAATATCGGTGTATCTCCCTGCCTGTCGACCTATCTAGCTATCGTCTATTTATCTCTCCATCTCTCCATCAATCCTTCCATCTGTACTTCAACCCATCTATCATTTAACCATCTGTCTATACGTATATGGATCTATCCATCCATCCATCCATCCATCCATCAATCCAACTATCCAACCACCCATGTATCCATCTGACCATCCCTTCGTGCATCTATCCATGAATCCATCCTTCCACCCAACCACCCTTCCATGCATCCATCCGTCTGTCATTCTGTCCATGAGTAGGTCTGTCCGTCCATCCATCCATCCATCCATCCATCCATCCATCCATTCATTACCCATCCAAACATCCATATCCTCCTATTCATCGACACAACACCCAACCACCCACCCATCCATCTGTCCACGCATCCATCCATCGACACATCCACCCATTCAACCGTCCACCCATCCACCCACCCACCAATCCATACACACACCCCTTCTACCCATCCACCCATCTACTCATCATCCATCCATCCACCCCCCCCCCCCACCTAACCAACAACCCTTTAATCCACCCATGTTGGGGTCAGCTGCACCTTTAAGGGGCCACAGCTGACCTCAGCCTGTCCCTCCCCTTCCTGTCTTTAACCGGAAGAGAAGGAAGTCTGACATCACTTGAGGGACAGCCCCTTGGGACCAATCAGGGGCCCCTCTCTTGTGCCCGCCTTTGGGGTATATCTGGGAGGCTCCTCATTTGAATAAACAGAAGCCCTAGAGGCTTTCTCCAGGTGCCCACGCGTCCGGGTCGTTCTTGGCGGCTTTGGGGCACCCTGCGACCACACGCCACCAAGGCTACCCATGGCTATCGCTCCAGAGTGAGCGATAATGGACCACCCAGGAAGGGGCGGACAAGCCCCTTTCCCCCCCCCCCCCCAAGCGAGGGGAAGTTGAGAGAGAGAGAGCCCACACACCCAGACATCCATACACTCACCCACCCATACTCCCAACCATCCATCCTCCCATCCATGAATCCACCCACCCACCCATCCCCGCATTCACCCATCCACCAATCCATCCATCCGCCCACCCACGCATCCGTGCATGCAACCATCTATTCATCCATCCTTCTACCCACCTACCCACACATCCATCCGCTCATACATCCACACATCCATCCATCCACCTACCAGCCCACCCATCCACCTAAAAATTCATTCACCACCCAGCCACACATTCATCCACGTACTGACTCACCAATCTTCCCATCCAATCATCCTTCCACCCATCCTCCATCCACCTATCAATCCGTCCACCGCCCACCCATCCATCCACACATACACCCACCCACCCAACCACCCATCTACCCATCCACCCACCCTTCCAGCCATCCACCAACCCGCCCATCCACCCATTGACCCAACCATCCACCCATCCATCTCTCCAATGATCCATTGGTCAGTCCTCCATTCTTCTGTTTATTTGACTGTATTTCTGTATATATATCCATCTCTCCCACTACCTACTATACATCAATTTGTGCACCCATCCACTCTTCCTCCATTCATCAATTTGCCTATCTATCCATCCATCTGTCTGTCTGTCTTTCTGGCTATTTCTCTGTCTGTCTATCCATCTGTCACTCTATTTATCCATAAAAGTATCCAACCATTCACTCACACATCTACTATGTATCTATGTATGTATGTATCTATCTGTAGTTCTGCCTGACTATCATTTTATCTACATATCTATGCTTGTGTAGGTCTGTGTGTCTGTCTATCCACCCATACACTCATCTATCTATCTATCTATCTATCTATCTATCTATCTATCTGTCTGTCTGTCTGTCTGTCTCTCTGTCTGTGTTTGTCTGTCTCTCTTTCTACCTACCTATCTGTGCTTGTGTAAGGCTGTTTATCTGTCTATCCATCTCTCTCTCTATATATATACATATAGCCCTCTACCTATGCATCAATCCATCCATCCATCAAACCACACAACCGTCCATCTACCCACCCAGCCATCCATCAATCCATACTTCCACCAATCCTACTACTTGTCCACCCCTCCATCCACCCACCCATTCATCCATTCATTCCCCCCTCCATCCATCCATCTACCCACCCAGCCACCCACACATCCACCCACTCACAAACCCATCTATTCTCCCACCCATCCACCTATTCACCTACCCATCCATCCATCCACCCACCCATCCATCCATCCACAAATCTCCCTACCTTCCTACCCACCAACGTACCATGCTACCTACCTTCCTTCCTACCTCCCTACTTACCTACCTCCTTCCCCTTCCTCTCCCAGAGCTCACAGCATAAACCCATGTTAATTATTTTATTTTATTATTCCACTTGATGTATTACATTTACTTTTCCACTTGGTTGTCCAATGAGATAATGTCTGTCTGTCTGTCTACTGTCTTTCTCGCCCTCCTTCTTTCTATGTATCAGTATGTTTGTCTATCTATCTGTCTGTCTATCTATCTGTCTGTCTATCTGTCTGTCTATCTATCTATCTATCTATCTATCTATCTATCTATCTATCTGTGCTTGTGTAGGTCTGTCTGTCTGCCTCTCTCTCTATCCATGTAGCCCGCTATCCATCAGTTCATCCACCCATCCAACTACACAAGTGTCCATCTACCCACAAACCCATCCATCAATCCATCCTTGTACAAATCTCACCATCCCACCCATCCACCCACCCATCAATCCATTCTTCTATTCATCCCTCCATCAATCCATCCATCCACCCAACTACCCAACAATCTACCCATCCACCCTCTAACCAATCCATCTATCCACCCATCCACCCAGCCAACCACCCATCCATCCACCCATCCACCCTCCCATTCACCCATCCATCCAACCACCCATCTGTTGGGAACAGCTGTGCCTTTAAGAGGACACAGATGGCTTTAGCCTGTCCCCTCCCCTTCCGCCTGTAACAGGAAGAGAAGCCCCCCTGGGTGGCGAACACATGCGTGCCATCAAGGCGGGGACTTGTACAGACACCCAGCTCTTGGGGGGCTGTAATCCTCGCCCACAGAGGAAGTTTCATGACACCACCTGATGGGCATCCCAGTCAGCCAATCAGTCAGTCCCCCCAAGTCCTTCCCCTTCCACCTTTGTCATCGTAATAAATTCTTCTGCCTGCCCTCTGCTCGGCTGAGGCACATGGACCATCGAATTGTCTCCCTGATGTCTCTCTCTCTGCCGCCGTTCCACACATAAGGGGACCAGGGAGGGTGGCCTCGGTATTTCTCCTCAACTTAGCGCAATCCATTAGAACATGCTGGCAGAGGAACAAAGCCGAGTCTTCTTTCTTAGAATTCAAGCATCTCCCCTGGAGAAGTGGGGAGAGGGGTCCCAGAGAGACCCCGACACCCAACCATCCACCCACCCATCCAACCATCCACCCACCCCCACATCCACCCACCCATACACCCATCATCCACCCATCCACTCATCCCCCACTTTATCTACCCATTGATCCAAACATCCACCCACCCACTCATCCATACACCTGTCCACCCACCCTTCCATCCACAAATGCATCCACCCGCCATCCACAAATCTCCCTACCTCTCTACCCACCAACCTACCTAGCTACCTACCTTCCTTCCTTCCTACCTACCTACCTACCTACCTACCTACCTACATCCCCTTCTGCACCCAGAGCACACAGAAGAAACCAATGCCACGTTTATACCATTTTATTTATTCATAAAATAATAAAAAACTAAACACCTGTGGGGATTCCCCAGAAAAATGGTACCAGCAAAAATGAAAAAATAAGAAACCCCTCATTTTCCTGGTTGTCCAGGATGGGCCATAGGAAGATGGCGTCTTAATGAGGTGGACGCCAGGTTTCCAGGCCAGATGACCTGCCTAGCCCCGATCCCATTTATTTTATTACGTTTATTTAATTTTATTGTATTATTCCACTTGATCTCTTTCAGTTACTTTTCCACTCGGTTGCCCAATTGGGTAACAGCGTAAAGGGCACAGCAACAAGTTCTTCCAGAATTTCCAGCTGAAATGACAGGCCTGGATCCACCGTGGCCTCAGCCTGGAGAATTCACTCCTTCATTTCCCTATGATATGACGTTCATTTTTTCCTTAAAAAATCCCCTTTTTTAGGTCGGGCGGGTAGAGAACCTCGTTCCTTGGCCGGGAGATGCAGAGTAGTGATGGAAAATCATGATGGTCACTTCCTAGGGGGTTTAAAGGTGGTTTGCATTCCAGTACATTCTACTGTGATGTAGGATATCAATGGATTTAACATATCTCAAAATAGAGGAAAATATATCAATATCTGTGTATCTCTGGCCTGTCTACCTATCTAGCTATCGTCTATTTATCTCTCCATCTCTCCATCCATCCATCTGTCCATCTGTCCTTCCATCCATCTATCTTTTCTACATCTTTCTGTACTTACATGGATCTACCTTTCCATCTATCCATGCATTCAACTATACACCCGCAAATGTGTCCATCTGACCATCCATCCGTGAATCTCTCCATGAATCAATTTATCTATCTATGTATTTATCCACCCGCCCACCTACCCAACCACCCTTCCAACCGTCCATCGATGCACCCACCCACCCTTCCACACATTCATCCATCGACCCATCCAACTACCCACTCACCCAGCCAACCATCCAGCCATCCACACATCCATTCACCCATCCATCTTCCCATCCATCCACCCACCTATCCATTCAACTACACTACCACTCACCCATTCATCCATTCACCTAGTCAAGTCTCCATCAACCCATCCATTCATCTGTCTGTCAGTCTACCCTACTGTATGTGTATCCGTCCATCCTCCTATCCATGCACAACTCCAAACATGCATCCACCCAACTACCCCCCTATCCATTGGGCCATCTACCCACCACCCTTGACCATGAGGGTTATAGGGAATTCTTGTAGAGTGAACAATTTGGTAAGATTTGCAAAAAGTTTGAAAAGCTCGTCCAACATATCCCGGACCATTATCAGTTTTAATTTGTTTAGGAAGTCCCATAGTAGCAAAGCAGCGTAAGGCATGGGAAATACAATGTTTGCCAGCTTCCCCGCTAAGAGGAGTAGCCATAATAAAATTAGAGTAAGTGTCTATTGTAACATGGACAAAGCGGAGCCGTCCAAAAGAGGGGATGTGGGTAACATCCATTTGCCACACATGGTTAGCCACTAAGCCTCGAGGATTAATCCCATTGGAGGGCACAGGCAGGAAGGTAGCACAGTTGGGACAAGTTTTTACAATTTAACGAGCCACCTCACATGTGATATGAAATTGCTGACGTAAGGCACGACTGTTTTGATGGTGGGCAGCATGTGATTGCTTTGCCAAGTCAATTTAAGAAAGAAAAATTTGGGTAGCCTCATCCGTAATAGCATTGCCCTCACTTAATGGTCCAGGAAGCTTACTATGAGCACGTATAATTCCAAAAAGGCACGGACAGGTGCGAGAGCGAAGAAGAAGTTGTATCTGGCGAAAAAGAGTTTGGATAGTGGAATTAGCTGTACCAAGAAAAGGGACAGTTTCAATGACCTGAAGGGCTCGAATAACATAATGACTATCTGAATATAAATTAAAGGCTTTAGTAGGTAAAAGAGTAAGGGCCTCTAAAACCACTTGAAGTTCAACTTCCTGGGCAGAAGAAAGCCCAGTGTCCCAAGATCTAGTTTTACCATCAATAGTAAGAGCTGCCATTCCATTAGATGATCCGTCTGTAAACACCAAGGCAGCCATAGAAAGAGGAGATAGAGATACAATCTGAGGAAATATAAAAGTGTAAGAAGAGGCAAAGTGAAGTAACTTGTTAGAGGGATAATGATGTGAAATTGTGCCCACAAAATTGGCCCAAGCAATGGCCCAGGAATCACAATGAATATAAAGCCATTCTTGCTGCTGCAAAGTATAGGGTATATAAATGACCTGTGGATCTCGCCCAAGATACTTACAAGATTCCACATGGCACATATGGACTAAGGTGGCTACCAATTCATAATAAGGAGTTAACACTTTTGAAGGGGTAGCAGGCAAGGAAAGCCACAAAAGGGGTCCCTTCTGCCAGAGGACCGCTGTTGGAGAATGAGGTGTAGTTAAAATATAAGCTTCCCAAGGGGCTGAGTAATCAATATAATTTATATGTTGGGAAGAAATGGCAGAATTTACTATGCTCAAGGCTTCTGCTGCTTCAGTTGTCATTTCTCTGGGAGACGTAGGGTCAGGGTCCCCTTTTAGCATATCAAACAAAGGTTTTAATTCAGCTGTGGACAATTTAAGATAAGGGCGAAGCCAATTAATATCTCCCAGGAATTTTTGAAAATCATGCAAAGTACGCAAATGCGAAGTCTTAACCTGTAATTTCTGGCTAGTAAAATAATAAGGACCCAAAATATGACCAAGATAAGTATACGGAGGATGCTCTTGCACCTTTTCACTAGCTATTATTAACCCAAAAGAGGTGAGATCTTGTTTTAACTGTCCAAGGAGTCTTATCCAATAAAGCCCCTTTTTATTTCCAAATAAAGCAACAGGAGAACAAAAGGAGTAGAGTTTACTTGTAAGTTGCTAAAAATCGACCAACAAGTAGTTGCCAGAGTTTTGCTGTAACACTTAAAGAACAGCTGACTGAATGGGATCCATGTGCCATTAAATCAAATCATATTATTTAACCTTACCTTACTGGCACGTGAAAGAGAAAACAAATGAATAACATTAACAGTCTCAGCTTCAGTGGATCTGAAGTGGCTGTGTCTTCCATCCCAAATTAGCAGGCCAGTAGGAGAGATGGTTTGCATCTGGATAATTCTTTAGTAGAGTTCCCTGGATAGGCTGTCACATTTCCTGCTTGTTGCCTGTAAATTTCTACATAGACTGGTTAAGGGCATTTTTAAACAGATTTTAGAAGGCTTGGGCCTTTAACCATCTTTCTAGTCACAAAATCCACACAGATTGAAGGCCAACCAAGTCTGCTCTCTGTAGCAGCCAGGGCAGTTTCTGAGTCACAAACAACTCCCAGTTTGGAAGCCTACTGTGGAGGCAGCTTTCTGTAGCCATAGACTGCCACGGTCCACTCAGCTAGCACACATGTCAACCTGTATCCTATAAAGCAAAATGTTAATTTTGGGTCCAGAAAATTTAGGTTAATAGTTACACTTGTGCAGTTATTTCGAAATGACTCTGGTCCCTTGATCTTAAAGAGTTTGAGAGCACCGCAAAAAAAAGAGAAAAAAAAAAAAAACAGAGAAGCAAAATCTTGGTGTATACCAAAGAATTGTCAGGATTAGATGTACACTTGACTCTTAGCATGGATAGACATAAAGAATAACACACTGGTTGTACATTATTGCACTTATATCACGTGCTGTATATTAAAACCTTTTGGAGTTTTTCTTAGACACATTTGTTTGCTCCCAAACATATCAGTTTAGGCTTAAAACCTGTTTTTTGTTTTGTTTTTAAGTTTTACCAACACATAGACATAGACATAGACATACATACACATACAGACAATGTGCACACGTTTTGGGGTGCGCTTAGAATTGTTCTTTAATTGGCCATGTAAGTTTTTCTGGAATTCCAGTGGCAAATGATATTATTTTGCCTATATTCTAGAACCACGTGGTTAGATAATAAACAAACAAACAAACAAAAAAACCTTTTCAACAAACCAAAATTTTCAGATCATCCGAGAAGCCACATTTTGAGAAACCAGTTTAGCTCACAAAGGGAGTATATGGGAGACAGGATATGAACACAGACAGTGAGCTCACAGTAAGACACCTTCATCTTCTAGCATTTGAATTGTAAGGCACCTTTGAAATGCAAGGTTACAGGACTCTGCCCAGCCTCCAGGAATTTGGCATGCTTGTTACCTGGGGGATGGGCAGGCTTTCACTCCATCCAATCCTATTGTCTACCATGTGCTCAATGCTAGAGAAAGTTTATGATTTAGCCAAACAAGCAGAATTTAACTGAATCTCCAAAACTTAAACATCAATAACAAGAATAGAAAACCTTTCTTTGAGTCTTTTAAAGCAGATGTTAAACAAATATCAATACCCATCCTATGTCACAGGCAGGCAGGCAGAGTTTAGAGGGAGACAGAAAAAGAGACAGAGAGAACTTCATCTGCCTGAGCGATCATAGAAGTTAGGTAAGTCCTGCAAAATATTCCAAATATATATGATTGGGCTCAAACTTGAGCAGCTTTCCTGAAACAATTTAGACTTGATGAGCAACCAGCTGAGCTGAACTAGAGATCAGTTGTCTCCAAACACCCACAATTGCTGATCTCCTTGACCTAGCCCAGTGGATTTATGGAAAATGTAAGCTCCAGGCTAATGGTCACTCACCCTGGTTGAGGTTTCAAATCTGTCCTGGTGGATGGAAATAGAGCACTCGGTCAGAAGAAGTTACCTCGGTGGTGGTAGCATTTCCCTAGCCTCAGGTCCCTTCCCTCTGCTAGCAGCCTGCACCTAGGAGAGCTGTAAGTCTGCCAGGACTCCCTTTAAAGGAGTTTGTTGTTCTGGATGAAGCTGTGACAATAGAGCTATAACTGATTTTAACATAGTCTCAACATAGGTCAATCTATCTTTAATAGGCTCATTGAATAATTTCTCCTCAGAGTCTGAGCCATCTGAGTCTTCCTTAATGTCTAGCTCAGTGGGTTCAGGTCTTGTTAATTTTCTCAGCTCTTCCAGGCAGCAGCATACGCTCCCAGAGCTGGGCAACACTCATCAGGTCCCTGTTCAGTTTCTTCAATCGACTGATCGAATTTAATCTATTCATGGCTAAGATCTAAGCAATCTCGGACCAGATACCAAAGAATAATAGCATCCACTGAGGTTTTCTCAGGGCCAGTTGCATCATAATGTTCCCTTTTTTTTTTTTTTTCTAACAAGTTTCTAAGTTATTGGTTCCTTCCTCCAGGAACTGGGGGCATGCTTTCTCAATAAAATAAAAGAAACGTTCTAAGCTACATTGGCCAACTTTCACTCCCCGGGTATGTAGCATGCCTTTGAGGGCCTGCACGTATAGGGTGCGGCTATTACCTTGTCCCATAATTTATTACTCCCGACGATACACTCTCCTCCCGCTCTCCTTCCCAACTATTCGGACGTCCTTACCTGAGCGGGGGTCACCTGCTGTTGATCCCAGGCCTTCAAGTCCCTGTTCCAGGCGCCAAACCTGCCGGGCCAGCCGGCAGGGGGACAAGAATCCTGACTGAGGGGCGGCAGGGATACGGAAAAGGAAAAATAAGGCAAGAGAAAAAAGACAAGAGACAAAGATGGGTACGGGAGGTCTGCAGCCATAAGGTTGAACCTCAAGACTGCGGCAACAGTTTATTCTTAACTTCCAGCTTATATGCAGTTTTGGAACCAGAGAATAGCATAGGGTTGTTAAAATTTAAGAACACACAGGGGCTTTGAAGTTGGCAAACATTTGATTATGGTAAACACAGGAAAAGGTAGATTAACATAGGAATCTACTCCGGCGGACATAGCAAGGTGCAGACAATGGCAAAGCAATTCCAGATAGTGGCTGTGAGCAAAGGTCCTTGCATCTGGTACATCCTAGCGATAACAGCACAGCCCGTGGTAAGGATGAATCTAGCTGCAAGTTTGGCTCCCGACATTCTGGCGACATCAGCATGGCCAGAGGTCAGGATGAGCTTAGTTGCTTGCTCAGCTCCCGACACCACACCACAAAGACGATGCCAGCTTCTGCACCTGAGCACAAGCAGGCTTAACAATGGCGTGACCCGAGTTATTTAATCAGCAAAATTCAAATCAGCAGCGGTGTCATGATTATCCATTGGCAACTCCACTGAGCACTTCCTTTCAATACCACGCCATTCAATTAAAGAGGCTTTGGATGGGCACCAACTGGCCATCTTTAAAGGAGATCAAGTTACCAGGTGCCTACTGTTCTAAAAACAACCTGCATGGCAGAAATGTAGAGAAAACCTTGTACTTGAGGGGTGGGGGGGAGTCCTCAGCAGGAGGGAGGCAGGGGCTTGAGCTGTTCTCTGACTGAGCAGTGTCTTTGTATAATTGAGGCAGATAATCCAACATCCAGCAAAACCAGGCTTTTTAACTGAGATGGGAGCCTCTTATCCTCTGGAAAACACCACTGGGAGGTGGGGGAGGTGTTTATTCCTTTCTGCCTCGAAAGAAAAAGGGTAGCGGGAGGCTTGGCCAGGCAGTTCTAAGAAGCAGCATTCATCCAGCCTTTATGTCTTGACAAGCACCCTGGTGCTCATGGCTTGGTCAAGGCAGAAGCAATACAAGAAACCTGCTCAGAGCGAGCAGGACTGTTTGTCACTCTGTTCCTAGCTTCTTTATGTATGTGGGGCACAGGACATATGCAATCTCCTGCAAAGTCCCTTCCCTTCCATGCTAATCTGCTCTTAAACTCAGGCTTAGTGGATGATGTAAATTCAATTTACAAAAGCATTTAAAATCACCAGCAGAGGCAGGGAATACGACAGATCTGTTCTTACCTTGGGCCCCAACCAAACTGTTCACAACCCATCCTAGGGTACAAGAAACTAGGCAGAGTGGGAATAAGGTTGTCACAAAGAAAACTGATTTTTTTATTATATATAAAAAATTGAGAATAAAAAAGCCACAGTGTTATTGCAAGTACCACAAATTAATTTATTTATAAGAAATGTTCCTTGGGGCATTTGAAATCACAGGGCCTTTTAAAAAAAAAAAAAAGGTGACTTTTCAGCCTGTGAGTGGCAGCTGCATATCTGAATGCATCAGAAGAACAACTGTGGCTCCAGCACTGACGAAGTGGCCCACATCCAGCCCACCCAGATGCTGTCTTTCCTTCTGAGTCTTTTCAAGAAGAGGGAAAGTTTATATACTACACTAAGTTAAAGAGGAAAAGGAGCCAGGTGCCAAGGCTCACACCTGTAATCCTAGCCACCCAGGAGCCTGAGATCTGAGAATCAAAGTTCAAAGCCAACACGAGTAGAAAAGTTGGGGAGACTCTTCCCTTCCACTCAACTAGCAAAAGGTGAGAAGTGGAGCTGTGGCTCAAGTAGCAGAGCAGTAGCTCTGAGCAAAAAAAAAAAAAAAGCTAAATGACAGTGCCCAGGCCCTGGGTTTAAGCCCTAGTACAAGAACAACAAAAAATTTAGGAAAATGTCATCGTGCCGCCCGTTTTCTGGCCTCAGCCTTTTCTCTAAGCCTTAGAAGCCTGTGACTGGCAAAACCAACTCTGTCACCCAACAAAAAATAGATTGTGGCCTTCTGTGAAAACCCTAGAGCCCCGCATGTACGCATTCCAAACCTGCCAGGCAGGATTTCCAAGGGCAAAGGGGACACAAAGGAAATGAGATGACAATTGAACAGAGACATATACATAATAAAATGTTGCACATCCGCCCAGAACTTCCTGCAAAGGGGAGGAAGGGGTGAGCACTTCCATGTTCCAGCAGATCAGATAGCAAACGACTGCCAGGAGAAAGAGCTAGGCAAAAATTTTGCACTTCCAGTCTGTGCCCCCAACCCACCAGACGGTGTGGCTCCTATACCATCCCCCATCCCCACCCCTCCCTGCCTCAAATCTCATGAGCCCTGGATGCCACCTGGGTACAGAAGGGGATATGTGACTGTTCTAAGTCCTTTGTTTCTAGGCACATCAGATTGGGGGGCAAGGAGGAGAGAAGATCCCTGGTCTCGCGGGGCCCTCATTATCTCAGTGACAGCAAGATCACCTTGCCTCAGCCCCATGAAACAAGACGCCAGGGCTCTGTGAAACTGGCCCGCAGCAATCCTATCCTCACCGCTGGGTTCCCTGGACACCACACACAGAAAGATAAAAGGATCGTGAGAAATAAAAGATAGGGAGCACCTGTCATCCAGGGGAGGGTCTCGATGGGAAACTATTATTCAAATATTGCTTGACAGATGTCAGCTGCATAGGTTTACACACCTTCACCACCCAAGGTAGATAAACCACAACACCAAAGCAAGGGCTGAAGCAGTCCAGCGGATCACTCGGTCATGCTTTCAAGTGGGAAAGCATATGCTATTTACGTGTTTACAGATCAGGCTAGGTATGAGAGAGGACCATTCTAATAAACAAGACACTTTTCCCCTTTGGTGCTGGGGTCACTCCCGGGCCTTGTGCATGCTAAGCACACACTACCTCTGAGCTTTACCTCAGTCTAGGTGCCTTTTATTAAGAAGGCTCACTCCATCCTAAAGTACTACATAAAATGCTTCTAAATGCTAAGTCAAAGGGACAGAAGGCAGATTAATCAGCTGCCTGGGGAAGGAGAAGTATATTTTGTTTCTGTTCCCAGGGTTTGAACTCTGGGACTTGTGTTCTATCACTTCAGCCATGACTCCAGCCATTTTTTGCATTTAGTTTGTTTCTAGACAGGGTCCTGGGATTTTTCCTATTCTAGTCTTAGACCTCAATCCTCCCACTTCCACCTCCATTGTAGCTGAGATTATAGATAAGAATCATCATACCTGGTTTGTTCTTTTGAGATAGGGTCTTGCTAATCACTCCAACTACCTTCCTACTCCCACCTTGAGTCTCAAATCACTATCCTCCTAACTCTGCTTCCTGAGTAACTGGGATAATATGTGTGGTATCATGCCCAGCCCAAGGTGGATGTATTTTTGTGCCAACACTTGGGCTTAAACTCAGAGCCTAGGCACTGTCCCTTAGTTGTTTTACTCAAGGCTGGTGCTCTTGTGCCACAGCTCTATCTCCAGCTTTCTGGTGGCTAATGGAGACGAGTCTCTTGGACTTTCCTGCCTTGGCTGGCTTGGAACCCTGATCCTCAGATCACAGCCTCCTGAGTATCTAGGATTCCAGGCCTGAGCCGCCAGTGCATGGCTCCAAGGTAAACATTTTTCAAAGCACTCCTTGGTGCTTTTGTAATCAAGAAGTGTGGAGCTTCAGAAGACTATAGTATTTACATGCTTTGAATTTAAAGCCAATAATCATCCGTTGTTAGGTGACAACTTAGTCTTAATTTAATTACCAATTTGGAAAGTTTCCTTTAACATGTCTAAACAAAGCACCATGTTCCACAACTTTTCTGTCCAATAGGGAAATAATGTTATCTACATCTAGAATTTTGCTTTTATTAATTACCATATATTAATTGCACAAAGATTTCATTGTTTTCCCACATATGAAGATAATATAGTCTGATCAAATTTAGTCCATCTACTTCTACTATTTCAAAATTCAGATAGTAATATTTTTTAAAGAAATTTACAACACCCATGCATGTTATATAAATGTACTTGGAAATAAGCGTTTGAATAAACTACTTGGTCTTTATGTCTCATTATGCACTGTTACTTAAGGAATTAAATTCTACTTAAACTAAATAATAATTCTGTATACACCTTGTTTAAGGAAACTGAGTGTAGAGAATGCCAAACAGGGCTCTCTAAGTTATGGTTCCCATCTGTCCTGCTGGGTGCTGGTGGCTCACACCTGTAATTACTAGCTACTCAGGAGGCTGAGATCTGAGGATCAAGATTCAAAGCCAGCCCAGGCAAAAATTCTGTGAGACTCTAATCTCCAATTAACTGAAAAAAACCCAGAAATGGAGATGTGGTTCAAATGGTAGAGTGCCAGCCTTGAGTGAAAAAGGTAAGAAAGCTGCGTGCAAGTGGCTTACACCTATAACCCTAGATACTCAGAAGGCTGAGATCTAAGGATCATGGTTTGAAGCCGAACTGGGCAGAAAAGTCTTTATAATCTATAAGACTCTTATTTCCAATTAACCACCAGAAAGCCAGAAGTGGTGCTGTGGCTCAACTGCTAGAGAGCTAGCCTTGAGAAGAGAGGCTCAGAGATAGCACCCAGGCCCCGAGTTCAAGCCCCAGTATATTTTCTCTCTCTCACACACACACTCACACACACACACACACACACAGTAACACAATTGAAATGTTTGACTCTATTTCTTACCATTTACTTTCTTTTGAAAGAATGCACTAATCCTGTCAAAGATGACATAGACACTTTAAGTAGAAATAGGCAAAAACATTGTACAAAACTCTTTCTACCTGAAAATAATAAACCACATATTTGAAGTACCTGTGAATACTGTTCTTCTTCCTGCACATAAAAGCATTATGTCCCTAATTTGATTTCCTTGAGCATTATTTAAGGTACCTAGCGACAATGGGAGTTTATAGGAACAGGAGCTTGTTCTTTTTTTGTCTCAGCTCAGTACAAACACCTGCTGTCCGCATTTGTGATGTCATCGTCCTTTATTTCTAGTGGAAAACTCCAGAAAACACAGCAGGCTGCCACCTTGTGTTACTATTAGAGAATAATATACACCCTACTCATTTGGAGCACAAATGGTTTATTTCTTCCTCTTTGCAAAGACAAAAGCCAACTGTATACTGCCCAAGAAACATTGGGAGCATTCAAACTCACTTTATAATCCAAAACCTTAAGAACCAGAAGAAATAAAATAAGGAACCCTGAAATTGTATTATGCTGCCAGGCTCAACCTTGGCTGAGGTAATAATAAACCCTTAGGTTCTGTATCCACAACCAACCTCAGGTTGGAAATAATTTGGTAAAGTAAATGGTACCTCTGTTAACAACATTCATTTTTCTTATCATCCTTCCCTAAGTAACTCTGAATAACAATGACTGACATATATGCCAGTCACATTGTTAGGTATAAGTCATCTAGACATGATTTTTAATGCATAGAGGATGTGCCCAGATTCCATGCAAACAAATATTTTATACAAAGGGGTAGAACATATATAAATGGTGGTATCTTACAAGGAGGACCTTGAGACCAATCCCCAAAGGGTTTACCATGATGGCTATCATTCTAAGTAGTACACACACACACACACACACACACACACACACACACACACACACACGGACTTGGTTCAAGTCAGATTATGTTCTCCTACCTTCTTGTCTTGGTAAACATGGAAAGGGGTTCACATCTTACCTTTTGACCACCAGCTTGAGGGTCTTATGGGACCCTTTCACCAGGCAAATCGCTTCCTGTCTGAACCCTGAAAGGCCAACGTCATTGATGCCTACAATCTCATCTCCAGCCAGTAGCTTGTCCACAGCCGCAGCTTTACTTCCTTCTTCGATCTGCAACACACAAGGGGCTTCCATGAGCTTCTCAAAGAGCAAATCATCCCAGAGTTGAATTAAGACCCCCCAGCAGAAAGCAACTAGGAATATAAAGCCAGGTCTTGGGAAGCTCATGGGTCCTTGGGTGGGTTGCAGGTGTGAACAGGCTATGCGGGCCCAGCTCATTTGCTTCCATGGAGGGACCAAGGATGCAATAACACCCTACTTCTTTCCCCAAGGACCAACCGGGGTTACTGTTCATCACAGACAGAAAGAGAAGGATCAGAAATTCACACAACTGAAAATATTAAATCCAAAAATATTGGTTCACTTTCTGGATGTTCTTGATCCAAACCATAAAAGGGGACCATTTTTTATTATTTACTCTTCATTTCCTCATATATCAATGCTATACCTAGTTTTTGCAACAATTTCACTAGTAAATACTATGTAGTTCAAACAGTATACATTCACTCACATAAGGCATGCATTTTTTTTTCTGCAGTATTTGGTATAGTCACAGAGTTTGGTATATTCCAGAACATTTCCCCAACCCTGCCCCTCCAAAAAATCATGCCCATTAATAGACATTTCTCAATCCTGCCAGCCTCTGGCAATCTCTAATGCACTTCTCCCTTCCCTTCCCTTCCCTTCCTCCTCTCCCCTCCCTGTCCCTTCCTTTCTTCTGGACAGGGTCTTGCTGTATATCCTAGGGTGGATTTAAAGCTCACAATCCTCCCACTTCAACCTCCTAAGAGCCAGAATTAAAGGCATGCACCACCATGCCCAGCTCAAATGCAATTTCTATGCTTACAAATTTGCCTGTTTTGAAAAGTTTATGTAAGTGCAATCATACAATATGTGGCCTTTTATATCTGGCTTTTTTGGCTTTGCGTAATACTGCCAGGAGTCAGCTATGTCATAGCCTCAGTTAACTGCATCCCTTTTCTTATGGCTAAATAACATTCCATGGTATGGATTTGGACCATGTTTTCTTTTGTTGGTGACAGTTCTTGGGCTTGAACTCAGGACCTGAGTGCTGTTCCTGAGCTTTTTTTTTTTTTTTGCTCAAGGCTAACACTCTCTTATTTGAACCACAGCTCCACTTCTGGCTTTGTGGTTAATTGGAAATAAGAGTCTCATGGACTTGCCTGCCCAAGCTGGCTTTGAACCATATGCTTAGATCTCAGCCTCCTGAGGAGCTAGGTTTGCAAGCATGAGCTACCAGTTAACTGGCTTCAGTTTTTGAGGTAACATTTCCTCAGGATGATACATTAGCTGTGTCTCACTCAGCCATGACAGGTAGATTTTACCTTCTCATTCTCGTAAACACCGTGGAACTACTCCTACAGAGAGCTGCGATGTAAGTACTCCACCTTCATGAGGAAGGATCATGCCATAGAAGCTCCCATCTGCCAAGACTCTTAAAGGCTTTCTCCCTTTACAAAGACTACAAAGATAGGCAGCATTCTCCAACATCCATCTACATTATGTCCAGAAAAATATGTGTTTGGGTTTGAGTGCTAGAATAATTTTTCTTCCATTGGCTTCCTTGCCAAGAGACCATCTCCCCAGGATATTTATTGTGCTTTACTGGGAAAGTAGTTAGAAAATAAAAAAGCCTTAAGTATTTCCATGGTATAGTCTTAACTTATCTAACATCTCAAATTCAGTTGAATTTATTAGGCTTGAACTTGAGAATAACCACCTAAAGTTGGCACTGCTTTTCAAAGAAAAATAAGCATGATTGTATGGAATTGCTACAATGTCATCTCAGTCACAACACTGGTCCCTATGCTTTCTGGCTCACAGGAAGCACAAATATTTTCTTCTTAGGTATTAATTGGTATTCTTTTGCAAAAGATCACTCCTCTGGACCCAATCCATCCTACAATGTACAGAAATGTATCACTGGTTTGTTGTTTTGTTTTTGTACCCATACTAGGACTTGAACTCAGGGCCTAGGCACTATCCCTTAACTTTTTCACTCAATGCTGGTCTCTACCACTTGAGTCGCAGCTCTACTTTTGGCTTTTTGCTGGTTAATTGGAGATAAAGAGTCTCACACTTTCCTGCCCAGGCTGGCTTCGAACTGCTATCCTCAGATCTCAGCCTCCTCTCGAGGAGCTAAGATTCCTATGGTCTGTGTGTCACTGTTCTCATGAAAATAAGTTCTTTAGAAATGGTAGGGGGGGTAAAAGGCAAACAGTTAATGAAATTCAGAACAATTTTTATTTTTGCACTAAGGACAAAGACCCACTAAGGCACAAGAATGTGGATTCCCCAGGAACAGCCACAATCCTGGGCAGAATCGCACCCAGTGAAGTGAGAATGTGCGGGGCCTCATCCACCTGGGACTTGGAGCTGGAGATGTAAAGGGCTTTGCAAACAGAAAGTGTAGCAAACTTGAAAGGAAGAGCATGGGTTGGGAGGATATCCCTAAACAGCTCTTGCCATGGAGAAAGGCAGGGCAGGAAGCAGAGGCGTGTCCACAGGATTAGTCAGCCAGCAGAATGTAAAGTGGGGATGGGAGTGTGGGGAGATAAGAGGAGAAAGCCAGAAGACTGAACTTGATCTGGAGTCAGAATTTGGATCCTGCAGGAAGAGGGGCAGATGAGAGCAGCCAAAGAAGAAAAGAGTGAAATGAAAAGGAAAACAACTGCTTCTGGATGATTAAGCTTGTAGTTACACCCAGAATGGATTTCTTCAGCAATAAACACAAAATGGCACCAGATGGGTATATAGTGGTAAACTCTTGCATAATCCCCAGCACTAGGGAGGCTGAGGCAGGAATACTGTAAGCACCATGCTGACCTGAGCTACAGAATGAATCTAAGGCAAACCTGAGATATATAAGACACTGTCTCAAGAAAAAATAAACAAAACTAAAATAGTAAGAAGCCAACTCAACTCTCATAAGTACCAACCCTTAAGTCTCTGCTGCAGCCCTTCCAACAGAAGGAAACAAGGGTCTGAACCAATAGTTAAGGAGAAAGAGACAAGTAAATTAGAGGGAGATCCAGTGACTGCATCTAAGGTGATATGAGGGGTGTGTGTGTGTGTGTGTGTGTGTGTGTGTGTGTGTGCATGCATGCGCATGCACGCACATAATTACTTCTTCAATTGAAGGACTTCATGACCTCCCTTAGCTTTTTTACTCAGAGCTGGCGCTTTACTGCTTGAGCCACACCTCTACTTCTCGCTCTTTTCTGTTTTATTGGAGACAGGAGTCTCATAGATTTTCCTCTGCTAGTTTGGAACTTCAATCTTCAGATCCCAGCCTCTTGAGTAGCTAGGATTGCAGGCATGAGCCACTGGTACCCAACAGTGCTGTGAGATTTCGAGCTTGGGGAAATTAAAACAATCACAATGAACAGAGATTACAAAGAAAGGAGAAAGAACAATCTGGTTATTTTGTAAATCTGATGTCATACTTCAAAGTCCATGAATCATACCCTCATTTTATCAATTGTAGCCATCTCAGCCTTCCAGAAAACAGCCTGGCTGCATGACCAGGCAATACCTTTGGTTAGATGGGACAATTGTCAAGTCACTTCCTTGTTCTGCTTAATTTAACTCTCTCAGTCATTCTACTGGGGCTCCAATCCTTTGGAAAGGAAGCCTGACTCACCCAGGGCAAGCATGCGTTGTGAAACACCGAAGTATTATGCCCCACATGGAGGTCTGACTGCTTGTGATAACAAGGAAGCCCACAGGAATGGAAAGCTACCTCCCTGGTGTGTCCCAGACCAAACAAAAGAATCCCTCCCCAATACCCCCAAGTGCAGGTCCCAGCAGCTTGGAAGACAGGAGGAAAGGCCAAGGCCGGGCAGGAGCCAGGCACTGGGGATTCACAAACATTCTGAGTCCCTGGGCACCTGCGAATAAATACAAAGACATGCAAGAGGAAGACTGGCTCCACCCAAGGGGTGGCAAAGGGAGAGCCCAGGAAACAGCAAGGTTGTCAGCCTACCCTGCTCCCATGCAGGGAGAAAGGAAGCCTAAAAGGACAACAGCAAAAAATAAATCTTCAGAAAGGGAAGTCTAAACAACATAAAAGCAAAGGGTAAAAGATCTATCTAGCCAAGCCAGGTGCCAGAGGTTTGTGCCCATAACCCTAGCTACTCAGTTCAAAGCCAGCCAGGGTAGGAAAGTCCATGAGACTCCATTGACCACCAAAAAAGCCACAGTGGAGCTGTGGCTCAACTGGTAGAGTGCTATCCTTAAGCAAACAAGATCAGGGACAGTGCCCAAGCCCTGTGTTCAAACCCCAGGACTGGCATGGGGAAAAAAAAAAAAAGACACAGAAACTTAGAAGTGACCCTGGGACAAAGAGACTGAGAGATGAATGAGAGGTCTAAAAGGCAAACCAGGTTGGGTACTAGTAGCTTACACTTGGAATCCTAACTACTCAGGAGGCTGAGAACTGAGCATTGTGGTTCAAAGCCAGGCCAGCAGGAAACCCCATGAGATTCTTATCTCCAATTAACCACCAGAAAAACTGGAAAGTATGGAAATAAACCCCAAGAAATGGAAACAAGAGGCTTTTTTATTGTATGGTTTGCGGTTCTTTTTTTCTTCTGCCCCTCCCCCTTGTCCCTGTTTTTGATTTCTGTACCCTTTCTTTGTCTTGTATATAAGTTTATCTGATTTGGGAAGGGGAAGAGGAATCACAGAAACCATAGGACAAAGGGTAAACGAATTCAGCAGTGATACTCACTAGACATTATGTTGGAAATGAACTATATACAGCCTGGAGGGAGGTCAGGAGAGAAAAAACTGGGAGAAAATGAAGGAGGGGGTGACACTGTTCAAAAAGAAATATATTCATTATCTTATCTAACTGTAACCCTCTTTACATTACCTTTACAATTTAAAAAAGAGCTCGAAGTGGAGTTTCAGCACAAGTGGTAGAGCATTAGCTTTGAATAAAACAGAACCCCCAGTACCAGCACCAGGGTGGGGCAAGGAGTATTATAGAAATAAAAGGAAGAGCAGCACTTGGAAGCCAGGGATATATTCCAGATAACAAGTGCCACAATCTTACATGAGACAGCTGCTGAAGACCATCCTCAAGGAAGTATTTTGGTACACCACAGTGCACAGAAGGAAGAATCCTGCAGAGATCTGCATACAATGTATTCAGACACTGTCAGTTACCAAGAAGGTGGCTTTAGCAAATCCAAGAGCCGGTAAAGGCAAAGACACAGCCTTTACTTGTAGAGCTGAAACTAAGCACTGAGGAAAAATAGAAATCTGGCACTCAGTCCCCCAACCTTCCAAAGTTGACATACACACACGCCCATGGCCTCCAACGTGTAACTTTTGACAGCATTTCTCCTGCACTCCCTGCCTGCAACTGCTCAATATTGTCAGCAGAGGGCGCTGGAGGGACATAGAAGCAAAGGGGGGGGGGCTTCCCTTCCTGACCGCCCCCCCCCCATGTCCTTTCCTCTCCTGGCTCATTCCCTTGAGACCTGGCGCATTTGGTATATCCAAGGGTGGCTTCCTAGCCAGCCCCACTGACCCAGTGAGCAGCTTCCTAGTTTTCACAACAGTCCCACAGGTGGCTTTCTGGTGAGTGCTTCAGACATCCTGGCCAAACTTCCTTCCTAGTGAGCTTCCCTGTAAGCCAAGGGGACAGCTTTCTCCTTGCCAGCTGGCATGCGGCCCTCGATGAATATTTCCCCATCCAGAGCTTCACAGTCACACATAGCTTCAGAGGGTCTTGGGGAGGACGTTCCCCACTTTTTACTGCAGTATTCTGATCCTTTGTGTGCTATTCCTGTTACTTTGGAGTTCCCTTTACTAATACTACCAGTTAGTACTAAGACAATAACTTATTACTACTTAGTAATTCCTTGCTTTGTAATCAAATGTTTCTTCTCTGTGTTCTTGAGTCAGGGTCTCATTATGTAGCTATAGCTGGCAGTAAATTTGAGATCTTCCTGTTCCCAATGATCCCTGCCCCCACACATACCTTTTGAATGCTGCAATTATGGGCACATACCATACCACCACACTTAGCGTTTTTTGGGGTTTTTTTAAATTAAAAAATGTACTCAGGTTCTAGGGCTTGAACTCAGGGCCTGAGCACTGTTCCTGAGTATTTTTTTGGTCAAAGCTACTACTTGAGCCACAAGTCCACTTCCAGCTTTTTGGTGGATAACTGGAGAAGAGTCTCATAGACTTTGCTGTCCAGGCTGGCTTTAAACCTCAATTTTCAGATCTCAGCCTCCTAAGTATCTAAGATCCAATATTACAACTGTGACCCACCTTCATCCAGATTGTAAACTCCTGTTTTTTTAATGATGAGGTCTTACTATGTTGTCCAGGCTGACCGCCTCCACCCCCCCCCCACTACCATGCTCAAGCAATGCTTCTGCCTCAATCTCTGAACTCACTGGGAATAGAGCGATATGTCATTATGACTGGCATGATTCTTTACATTGGGTAGGAGTATATTTTCTTCCTCTCAGGTTGATTATCCAAAAAAAAAAATGGTGATAAACTTGCTTGTAATCTCAGCATTTTGGCAGGCTGAGACAGGAGAATTGACAGTTTGGGGCAAGCCTGGGCTACACAGAGGGCCAGAGGAGTGAGGAGGTGGGGGTAGAGGTTAGGTGTTTCATAGCCTAGGACGCCCAGAAGGATAAGACAATTACGAAAACATCTTGCAAAGTCTTAAGTACCATACAAGTGTATTCACAAATCACAACACTATTATTGTTAAAATCTGTCCAAATTGAGACTGGAACCCAGCCAAGGCTAGCCAACGACCTGGTTCAGTGACAAATTATAGCAGTTTAACATGAAGAAACTAAAAGCTGAGTGGCAGGGAAGACGTCTCCATTTACAATGCTCCAAGCTATTTAAATAGAATGCTTTCTATGAGCTTGTATGTAAGGTTGTTTGAAAGGAATAATAATTTTTTAAACCTTGAAAAGCTCAGTTATCCTAGATGCTCTTATCAGTGACGTTAAACACAGTAAAAAAAACATTCCTTCTCCTTTATTTTTAAGCTACTCTAGCATTACAGAAATACAGAAAGTTACAATTTATAAATGGGGTGATTTGCAAAAGGTTAGCCTAAATAGATTATGTGAAAATCAGACCACATGTATCCCATTAAAAGAAAATATAAGGCCAAACGCCAATAGCTCACACCTGCGATCCTAGCTACTCAGGAGACTAAAATCTGAGGATCATGGTTTGAAGCCAGCCTGGGCATAAAAGTCTATTAGACTCCTATCTCCAATTAACTACCTCCAAAAAGCTGGAAGTAGAGCTGTGGTTCAAGGGGTAGAGCACTAGCCTTGAGCCAACAAGCTCAGGGATAGCACCCAGGCCCTGAGTTCAAGCTCTAGTACCAACACACACACACACACACACACACACACACACACACACACACACATGTACTGCAGACTTAGTTACCAGCTGGGTGGTGCTATTGAGAGGTGACTGGACCATTAGAGCTGTGACCTAATCAACAGATGAATCCACTGATAGATACATAATTTGGTGGCATGATTGGAAGGTGGAACTTAGCTCCCGGAAGAAAGTCCCTGGGAGCTATATCTTGTGTCCTCTGCTTCTCTCTCCACTTCCTAGCTCCTATTAGTTGGAGGTGGTTCTATCACACCCCGTTGCCATGATGTTCTTCTTTGCTACAGGCCCAGAAAACAATGGAGCCAGCTAACTCTCCACTGTAAACAAGGAGCCAAAATAAATCTCTCCTCCTTCAAGTTGTTTTTCTCGATATTTTATCACAAGGACAAAAAACTGTCTAACACAACTAGCAGTCTCCTGGAGGACAAAGACCAGGTTCTATCTTCGTGACTTCCTCTCCCATACAAATGCCCTACATAATACAAGAGGTAGGGTTTCTGAAAAAGATGACCAAAGAGGAAAAGAATCAGCAAAGATAAGCAAAGTTCCTGTCTAAAGCCCAGCTTTTCATTTTAGGACTATGGGAGGAAAGGGGGGGAGGGGAGAGCTACCTACCCCAGTCCTTTCAATAGGGTTTCAGAAGTAGCAAGAACCCTCCTTCCTCCCCACACAGGTTTCCCACCAGTCTAGGAACACAGCTCTGCCCTGGGCCTTGCCCTCTCTCACAGGTCTTTTGAAAAGTAGTAGTCAGGTCATCTTGTTGCCTGCTTAAACACAGATGACTGCGTTTACTTAAGCCTCTGCTTTTCAAAGTAAAAAGGCAATCTGGAAGGACAGACAAATACTTCATCAAAGAACAGGAAACGGAACTGCTGGATGTTTTAGAACATAGAGTCCTGGCTACTTGGAACACATGGCTGTTTGTTTGTAATGGCTATTCCCATCCTTCATTTTGTTTCAAAGCCACTTGTTGCTTTTTAGGCAACTTCAACCATTTGACAGCCACCCTCCCAGTCTTCTTTCTCTCATGAGCTCCATCAGGACAAAGCCTACCTTTTCTTTGGAGAAAATCTTTTCAAAGATGTAGAGTGCAAGTGACTCACACCCGTACTGTAAGCCTACCTACTCAGGAGGCCGAAATCGGAGGAATGCAGTTGGAAGCCAGAACTGGCAGAAGAGTCCATGAGACTCTCACCTCCAATTAACCAGGAAAAAGGCCAGAAGTACCGTGTACAAGTGGCTAAAGTGGTAGAGCATCACCAACCTTGAGCCAAGAAAAGCGAAGCAAGAGTACAAAGCCATGAGTTTAAGACCCAGTTCTGGCACTGGCACGCGCGCGCGCATGCACACACACACACACACCACAATTGTATCTGAGAATCACAGGTATAATCAAGGTGTGGGTAATTCACACCTAATCTCAGATGGAAACACCCTTTTTTTTTTTCCGTCTGTTACAATGGCAGTATGAGCAGGAACCTTGCAACCTAAGGCATTCTTCTCTCTCTTCCATTGCTCTCTTTTGCTTCTCTTGGACTTAGCATTCCAACCTCTAGGGTTGATGATGACTCTGAGATCGATCTCTCTCTCTCTCTCTCTCACTTCCATTCAAGTTTTCCAACCACCCCGCGATCCTTAACTGCCACTTTTCCTCCATCACTAATATCAGCCTTGCCCTCAACAGTGAATCCCCAGTAGAGAGACGTTAGGAACCTTGACCCTGCTTTCAAGGAAGTCGGGAAAAGAGGAAAAGGGAGCAGGATTCAGCTGGAGGCTTCAGAAGAGAAGCAGCTTTGTCCGCAATCAAAGGGTATATATATGTCTGGGCCCACCCTTTCCCTCTGCTCTGGCCTTGAACAAAGACAGGATGCCTGTGGGGGGGAGGAGCTCATAGAATGCAGCTCAAGAGACAGCGCTGAAGTGTGGGGGGGGGGGGCGGTAAGCAGAGCCACCAGCCCACCTGTAGTAGAGTCCCTCTTTTTGATGATTAGTTGGAGATAAAGAATCTCCAGGCCAGACGCAGGTGGCTCATGCCTGTCACCATAGCTATCCAGGAGGCTGAGGTCTGAGGATTATAGTTCCAAGCCAGCCTGGGCAGGAAGTCCATGAGATTTTTGTTGTTGTTATTATTGTTTGGAGCCAGTCCTGGGGCTTGAACTCAGGACCTACCACTCACAAAAAGCCCCTACCTAGGTGGTGCTGTGGCTCAAATGGTGCTGTGCTAGTCTTGAGCACAAAGAGGCCCAGGGACAGCTCCTAAGCCCCGAGTTCAAGCCCCAAGACTGGCAATAAATACATATGTATGTACATACATACACAGATGTAAAAATAAAAAGAGACTGGAGCAAAAGTCCTTCAGCAGACAAATAAATAGTATGAGATGCTACTTGTCAGTGAGAAGAAATAAATCACCAATACCCACAACCTGGACAACTTCCAGAGAACCGTGCCACGGTACTAAAGGTCCATCTCAAAAGGGTTTCACCCTACATAGCTCCACTTAGGAGATCTTCCTGGAAGAGTACAGTTGTAGAGAAGGGAGCCAGGGTTTGAGGTAGGGATGAGAGTCTCAAGGGGACCCGCTACACAAGTACAGCCCAGGGAGCCTGGTGGGGATGGAAATGTTTGGCGTGAACTGTGTCCCTGTGTCCACGTCGCTATGCTGATGTGACATTTACAGTAATGTAGGGGTAGGGGAGGTGAATGGGCACATTGTCCAGGCATCTCTCCTTAACTCTCACAACTACCAGTAAAATCTAACCAAGACTAGCAAAGAGAAAGTGATGGGATGACCTAGGTCTACGAAGGACAGGATGCAAAGGGACTTAGTAGAGCTGACCCTAAGGTGGGAGGTAGAGGCACTCCCACCAATACCTACCCACAAAGAGATCTTTTCTTCAAGGGAATTAAGACCAGGAGGAGCATGAGAGACAGGAAGCCAACCCCAACTAATCACCATCTATGTCCCCACACCCAAGTGTGGGGGATGGAACTCACACAAGCCAAGCGAGCGCTCTGTCACAACGCCAAGAGTCCAGTCCTTGCCTGTCTGCTTTCGAAGAGATGATGAACTCTCACGGAACAACCAATATCTAGGCTATCTTGCTTTATTGCCGCTTTATAAACTAACTCCCTCATCGTTCTGCTTTGTTTTTTAATTAGAAAAACAACTACAAGCAAAGTCCAGCAAATGTGTGGGCCTGACATTTGTTGTCATTCTCAGGAGATTCTTACCAACTTGGTCCTTAGAAAAAAAAATTAATGGAACATGACAGTGACATAAAGAACATCAAAGACCATGCATAGACCTACACACACACACACACACACACACACACACACACACACACCCTTTGCTGCTGTTCTAAGCCGTCATAGAAATTTTTTTGGTTTTTTTAATCAATATCATTCAATACTCAGGGAGGGTGAGATCTGAGGATTGCTGTTTGAGGCCAGCCTGGGGGCGGGGGGGGGGGGGGGGGCTAAAAGTTAGTGAGACGCTTATCTCCAACCAACCAGCCCAAAAGGTTGGAAGAGGAAGCGTGGCTCAAGCGGTGGAATGCCAGCCAGCCAGCCATGAGTAGATAGATGAAAAGCGTAGGGACCCGGCCCAGGACCTGAGTTCAAGCCCCAGGACAGATATATATATATACATATACATATATACATGTATATATGTATACACATGCATGTGTGTGCATGCACACACAAACACAATCAGAATACAAAGTCTAAAATCACTAAGGAGGACTACGATAAAAAACTAATTCCATGGAGATTTCCCTGCCATGCAAAGAAAATATCCCAGTGGTTGGATCGTCCCTTCTGAAAGTGCTAAATGACCATTCTCTTGCTGTAAAATAAACGAACACTCCTACTTTGTAAAGATCCACCCGGTGCAGGCACAGAATCAATGATTCCCAGTGGTAACAAAATAGTGAATCTTGGGGCTGAGGGAGAGAAAGAAAAAAGAAAGAAAATCAGCGCGAACAGCGTGAGGGAATAAAGAGCCAAAAAGGGAAAGCAAAACCATAGGTCCGCCTGTGGCTCAGTGGGTAGGGCGCTTGCCTACCATGCACGAAGACCCGGGTTCGAGTCCTCGGTACCCACATAAGCAGAAAAAAGCAGGAAGAGGCGCGCACTGGGGTAGAGCTGAGCAAACAAAAAACAAGGCTCAGGGGCCCCAAAGCAACAGCGAAAGCCCAAGACTCACAGCTAACGGAAAAACAGAGTGGGCGATAGCACTGATTTGCAACAGTGAAAACAGAGCGTGCAACAGCGCATGCGTGAGATTTTGTGATGGGAAACAGCGCACGCGCAAGACTTGCCATGTGAATATCAGAGTGACAGCGCACGCGCGTGACTTCAGCTATGAATAACAGAGTGGGCGACAGTGCACGCGTGAGACTTGCTACGGGGGACACACAGTGGGCGACAGCTCATGCGCGAGATTTGCAACGGGAAGAACCGAGTGGGTGACAGTGCATGTGCTAGACTTAGAAAGGGCAAAACAGAGCCAGCGACAGCGCACGCATGAGACTTGCGATGCGCACGCGCTAGACTTGCGACAGGAAACAGTGGGTGGCCGCGCATGCGTGAGACTTAGCATGGGGAAAACAGAATGGGAGACAGCACAAACGCGAGACTTATGGGGGGGGGGCAGAGTGGGAAACAGCGTACTCGCGAGACTTACAACGCGAACAACACAGTGGTTGACGGCGCAAGCGCGAGACTTGCAATGGGAAAACCAGAGACGGAGACAGCACACGCGCCAGACTTAGAACGGGAAAAAACAGAGTGGGCGACAGCGTACCCGCGAGACTTGCAAGGGGAAAAACAGTGGGTGACAGCGCATGCGTGAGACTTTTGACGGGAAAACAGTGGGCGACAGAGCACGCGCGAGACTTGCCATGTGAAAAACAGAGTGGGCAACAGGGTGCGCGCGACACTTAAAAGGGGGGGGGAAAGAACAGAGTGGGCGACAGCACACGCGCGAGACTTGTGCCAGGAAACAGTGGGTGGCCGCACATGCGTGAGACTTAGAATGGGGAAACAATGGGAGACAGCGCAAACGCGAGACTTACAATGCGAACAACACAGTGGGTGAAGGCACCAGCGCGAGACTTGCAATGGGAAAACCAGAGACGGCGACAGCACATGCGCGAGAGTTGGAATGGGAAGAACAGAGTGGGCGATAGCACACGCGCGAGACTTAGAACGGGAAAAAACAGAGTGGGCGACAGCGCACCCGCGAGACTTGCAAGGGGAAAAACAGTGGGTGACAGCGCATGCGTGAGACTTTTGACGGGAAAACAGTGGGCGACAGAGCACGCGCGACATTTAGGGGGGAAACAGTGGGCAACAGCTCATGCGCGACACTTGGCGGGGGGAGAACAGAGTGGGCGGCAGCGCACGCACGAGACTTTCAAGGGGAAAAACAGTGGGCGACACGCGAGACTTGCAAGGGGAAACAGTGGGCGAGAGCGCATGCGCGGGAGACAAGTTGGGGGCAAAGTGGGTTACAGCGCACGCGAGAGACTTGCAAGGGGGAAAACACTGGGCGACACACGCGAGACTTGCAAGGGGAACACAGTGTGCAACAGCGCATGCGCGAGACTTGCGACAGGAAACAGAGTGGGCGGCAGCGCACAGGTGAGACAGAACGGGAAAAACAGAATGGATGACAGCGCAAGCACGAGACTTGCCACGTGAAAAAGTGATAGTGCACGCGCGAGACTTAGAAAGGGAACAACACAGTGGGCGACAGTGCAAGCGGGAGACCTGCAACGGGAAAAAGGAGTGGGCAAAGCGCTTGCACAAGACTTGCGACGGCGTAAACAGAGACTATAACGGCGGAGGGGGGAGCAGAGTGGGCAACAGCGCACACGCGAGACTTACAACGGGAACAACACAGTGGGTGACGGCGCACGCGCGAGACTTAGAAAAGGAAAAACAGTGGGCGACAGCCCAAGCGCGAGACTTGCGATGGGAAAAAAGCACAGTGGGCGACAGCGCAAGTGCGAGACTTGCCACAGGAAAAACACAGTGGGCGACACGCGCGAGGCTTGCCACGGGAAAAACACAGTGGGCGACACGCGCGAGACTTAGAACGGGGTAAAACAGAATGGGCGACAGCGCACGCGCGAGACTTACAATGCGAAAACGGAGCCACACTCCCAGGTCTGACATGTACTTTCGCGCTCACTGTGGAAGAAGGGGGGCCCGGGGGAGAACAGGCCTCGATGGCTGAAGCAGAACTTTTCCCCTGATGTGTGGAGAGATAGAGAAAGGCCGGAGCCCACAGGAGGACTCCATCCTAAGGCCCTGAGCCTTTTCTTTCAGGAAGTTCCTCCCTCTTCCCCTCCACCAATCCTTCCAAGTAAAGACATAAAAGGCTTCTGTTTTCCAAAAAGAGAGCAGAGAAAAAGCAAGAGGAAGGCAGGGGGTGGTGGTGGTGGTGGTGGTGGTGGGAGGCATGGCGTTAGCTTGAAAAGACTCCCTGTAGTTTGAGAAAGCTAGTTCCTTGTGGTGGGCAGGAGTGATGGGGGGAGGGAGAGGAGGGAAGACCTTGACTAATTGCTCAGGCTAGCTCAGGGGTGGCTCTCCCTCTCTCCAAAACATCCCTTAAGAACACTCTTGAATGACTAACTACAAAGCAGAGGAGGTGCCCAAGAGTAGATATGAACAAACGAACAAATGAGACAGACTTTCCTAGAAAAGCAAAAAAAGAGGAAAAAAAAATCTTAGGAGAAAAAACAGTAACAGTTCTGCAGTAGAGGAAGGGCTTGGCAAATGACAGCCTGCCACCTGTGTTTATAAATATTTTGTAAAGCAGCCACACGTTTCCATTTATATATTCAGCTTATGGCAGCTGTGAGAGTTTTTTTTTGGGGGGGGAGAGGAGAGGGAAAAGGGAAAGGAAACAGAAAATGAAGATAAAAAAAGTGCATTTATGAGCAGATAGATGGACACAGGATAGAGGGAATAGATGCATACATGCATGCATACATACACATGCATACATACACATGCATGCATGCACACATACATTAAATGCAAATAGAATGTGCCATGAAAATGGCCCTTTATTCCGCAACAGTCTTCTTCCCGCCAAATTAAAAAAAAAATCAGAAAAATCCCAAGAGAGAAGCAGTTTACAAACACCTAAGCAGAAGAGATTAAATGTATTGTGGTGTCCTTGGGATTAAATAAAAATAATAATACTTAAACAGGAAAAGGCCCTTAAGGGGAAACTCAAGAAAATCAGAATAATGCATGGGCTTCAGTTAACAAAAAAAAATTATCTAACAACATTGAAGGGTTCATTGCTTGGATGCACGTGCCAGGATAACATACTAATCATGAGAAGAACTAGTCCCCTCAATTCTAACCAGCTGTAACTGGTCTTTCAGGTTTCTCAGATGAACCAGACCATGTCAGCAAAGGGAGGAGCCAACAAAGGGAGGGAAGCAAGCCTCAGTCAACTCTGGGAACAAATTCCAGTTTTTTCCTCCTTCTGCCAATGCCCCTCCTCCCAGACAGGCCTGCCTCATTCCCAGGCAAGGCAATGGGGAAGGAAAATTGGTGGTGGGGGGGGGGGGGGGGGGGAGACAAGAGCCAGAAACAGACACAACCAGAGGCATCCTAGGTCCTGACCTCAACCCAGCTGTGGAATGCTAGGGCATTCCTGAGCCTGGGTGGCTTGTGAGCTTTTTGTGTGGTGAGAGAAGAAAAGCAAATAGATAGGGATAAAAAATGGCCAGACATACGCCCACAGATAACGCGTGGTCTCATCGTGTACTTCTTGTTCCCAGAGTGCCCCGGGCTTCTGCTCAATTGCCGCTTCTTCCCATAATGCCTTTAGGTGCCTGTTCAACCAATAAGTGAAAAAATGCCAGGACCAACACAAGTACAAAACATGCCTGGCTTAAAAAAAAAAAAAAAAAGAAAAAGAAAGTAAATTCTCTGGCTGGGTGCCAGTGGCTCAACCCCCAAATCCTAGCTACTCAGGAGGCTGAGATCTGAGGATAGCAGTTCAAAGCCAGCCTCCAGCAAGAAAGTCCATGAGACTCTTAGTTCAGCTAACCAGCTAAAAGCCAGAGGTGGAGCTGAGGCTCAAATGGTAGAGCACCAGCCTGGAAGCAAAAAAGGGTAAGGGCGCTCTCAAGGCCCTGAGTTCCGGCTCCAGTACTGGCACAAAAACTAATAATAACTTGTACAATGCTCATATGTAGGATTTTTATGCATCATGCAATTCCTTGTCTATATACATTGTACTATATTAATGGCCATGCCAATACAAAGAACATTTTTTACAACAAAAAGAGAAATATTTCAGGTTTCAGAAATATACGGGGAAAGGCAGTGTTTTGCAAATCAAGTTGGGTACAATATTTACCTGCTTTCTTGTAAACTAGTATTTGCTACAACTGTTTTTTACATAAAAGCACAGAGCAATAAAATGTGGTATCTTGGTATACTATCTCCTTCCCTGTGGCACGTGTAGTTTTACATTAAATTAGAAGCCGTTTGTCTACTATAAACTCCTCATAAACAGCAGCTTGAACTATGTAACTGTTCAGAATAGGACCAATTCCACAGAACTCTTGAGTCTGTTTTCACTTAGCAACTGTGAAAATACCAGCAGCAATGGATTTGGGCCATTCAGTGAAGGTTTTTGTTTTCTGTCAAGTATTGATAGGAATTTTAACCAATTCTCACTCAGTGCTAGGACTTGAACTCTGGATTGGGGCACTGCCCCTCAATGTCTAAGCTCAAGGCTGGCTCTCTACCACTCAAGCCAGTTTTGGGGGGGGCTAAAGTCTCACAGACCTTTCTGCCCAGGTTAGCTTTAAGCCGGGATCCTTAAATCTCACTCACTTAAACTTCAAGGATTATAGCTGTGAGCCACTGGAGCCCAGTTAATATTTTCCCATCGTAAGATTTCCTCTCAGAATATACAGACATCCTTTAAATTTTAAAAAGAGGCTTTGGAAACGGTGCATTAAAAGGAAATGTACGCCCGTAGCTACTCTCTCCAAATTCACTTTGTACTTCTCAACAGCCTGAAAACTTTCCATGTTCTTCTCCTGGTGATAAAATGAAGGAGATATTTTCTCCCTTGACCTCAAATATGGCAGGAAAAAAAGTCTTATCTAAACTTGGAAAGTGAAGAAGTCAAGGTTGTAGACTTCTGTGGCATTTCAAATGAACTCAGGAATGAGAAGGAAAAAGCAGGGTTATGGATAGAGCTCTGCAGTAGAGCACTTGCCTAGCACGCATGAGGCCCTGGATTCTATCTCCAGCACGCACGCGTGTGCATGCACGACAAAGGATAATGCTGGCCTTCAGGGGGAACGGCATGGTCTCTACAAACAAGAGAAAACTGTCTTGGTTCTCCCTGTGGGCTCTCCTCCCAACTATTTTCTAAGACAGAAATAATAAAAGAAAACATTCCCAGGTGGGAGGTTCACGCCTGTAATCCTAGCTACTCGGGAAACAGAGATCTGAGGATCTGAGGATTGAGGTTTGAAGCCAGCCCCGGCAGAAAAGTCTATGAGACTCTTATCTCCAACGAACCACTAAAGAAAAAAAAGCTGGAAATGTTAGCCTTGAACAATAAAGCTCAAGGACAGTACCCAGGCCATGAGTTCCAGCCCCAGGACTGGCTCAATGAATAAAAAAGAAAGAAAACCTCCCAGCATGTGAAGTGCCATTTGACCAGCTCATAGTCCTCACATTCCACAGCAATAAGCAGGAATGAGGGACAGACATAATTGACAAGGAGCTCAAAGTAATTACTTGGAGTGAAAGGAACCAGGCAGAAGTTATTTGCTATAAAAGGCCATCTGTATAATATTTAGAGAAGGCTGAGTGTCAGTGGCTCACACCTGTAATCCTGACTGAGATCTGAGGACTGTGATTGAAAGCCAGGCCAGGCAGGAAAGTCCATGAGACTCTTATCGCAAATCACCTACTAAAAAGCCAAAAGTGGACCTGTGGCTAAAGTGATAGCGTTGCTAGCTTTGTGCAAAAAAAAGCTAGGATAATGAGGGAATTCTCTGCCCTTATGGCAAGACAAGCACCATTCCAGATCTGGCCAGGAAATACACATGACAAAAAGGTGATCAGTGGAAATACTGTCCTAGAAGGGGACCAGTGGAAAATATGGACTTTTCCAAGCCAACTTGTTGCTACAGAAACCCAAATAAGAGCTGGGTGCCAGTGGCTCATGCCTATACTCCTAGCTGTTCAGGAAGCTGAGATATATAAGGATCCTGGTTCAAAGCTAACCCCAGGCAGAAAACTCCCTGGGACTCATAGTTCCAATTAACCAGCAAATGCAAGGCCTTGAATTCAGTCTTTGTATTGGCACAAAAAAGAAAGGGGGTACAGGGCAGTACCTTGGTTCAAGCAGATAAAGCATCAGATACCTGGCCCATACAGCAGGTGCCTGACCACTTGTTTTGGTCTTTACAAATGAAACTAAGAGCAAAACTATGAGCAACTATTTCAGAGTACAGTCCACTGCCACACTTCTGAAGCAATGATTTTTTTCCCCCAAGTTATCTTACACATTGCTCACCATGGAGCTGGGATGAGGAGACGGGATGGGACAAGACCCTGGAACAGCACATGGTTTTAATCTCCTCATAAACCACCCAGGGGATTTGCAGAAAGCTTTGCCCATTCCACTGTCAGGTTCATGAAGATGCAGCTTTTTTTTTCTATATGACAAGAATTAGGAGTTACTTCCTGGGGCGAGGGAGAGGCAATATGAAACACATTTTTCACATTGCTTGGCTTATGAGTTTCTGAACAATTCTACAATACATATTAAAAAACCCATCCTAGAGCACAAGCAAAGATGGGGTTTCTAGTCTAAGAACTTTAATGATCTACCTCCCCCAAGCCACAAACTTAAGACATTCCTAGGCCTGGCCCATGTCCTCTGGGCCCAGGGAGGGTGGAGAATTACCCACGCAGGTCTGGGGGCAGGGGAAACAAGGAAAAACCCCATTAGCTGGTGAACTGATGTGATCCGTGCTCACAAGACAACAGTACTCAACAATAGTGTGTGTGTGTGTGTGTGTGTGTGTATGTGTGTGTGTGTGTGTTGATGTTCATCCTTGAACTTGGGGCCTCTGGGGAATGAGGGGTGATAGAAATGTTCTCGAATTGGATTGTGGTAATGGGTGTACAATTCTGAATTTACTAAAAGCTGCAGAACGGGAACACTTTAAGTGGGTGAACTTTAATAGGCAGGAAAGTTTGGAAATTAAGCCCCTCCATTAAATTTCAAAAGAAAAAGGACACACCTGTAATCCTAGATACTCAAGAGGCTGAAACCTGAGGATCATAGTTCCAAGCCAGCCTTGGACAAAAAAAATCTGTGAAACTCTCATCTCCAACTAGCCAGCTAAAAGGCAGAAGTGGAGCTGTCACCACAGTGGAATACCAGCCTTGAGCACAATTCAACTGAGAGCTCAAGGCTCTGACGCCAAGCCTCAATCTAAGTGGGGTCTGAAATGTTCTTAATCATCTGGTCCTATTCTACCAAGCGTTGTCTAAGTGCCAGGTCCAGACACCCAAAACAAGGCTGCAAGGCTTTCATTCCCATTTTACAGAGCTTAATTCCTATTCTCTGAGGTCACCTGTCAAGAGGAGAGGGAAGCTGAGACAAAGGAACTCAAAGCCTCTCTACTTTAGGTCAGCTACCTTGACCTACCAAGCTACCTTGGCTCCAATTTCCACATGCTCCCTTACCCAGCCCTACCAGATCTGCAGGCTGTCAGGAGCCACAGGAAAATACCTCTGTGGAGATACCATAGCTCCAGGGAAGGTGGCCTGCGTAACAAAGCTTCCAGGCTCCATTCCAAACACACTGGGGAACTCCAGCTCCAACCAGCTTTTTACACTGTGAAAGGTTGTTTATCTTCCAAACAAAACCTCTCTTCAGAACCCAGAGGAAGGGCAGGCAGAACGAGGTGGGCTAGTCCATCCAGTCCCTAGGGCAAGGCTGGTGCCCTTCCAAAGCCCCAGAAGAAGGTCTCTTGTGTAAAATCAGGATTATCCAAGCATATGCTCCTGCTATAAGCCACAGGCCTTCTGGATGTGTTCCCTGACTGTGCCAACTCACTTCTGACTACCAACTCAGAAGGACTTGTTGTAATATTTTCCCTCAAATACACCTTGAAAACGCTACAAAGCACTTTACTGGAGGGCAGGAACACAGATGGGCTAGTTCCAAAACTATGCCACATACACATCTATATGTTGGTGTCCGTGGCTCACGCCTGTAGCTACTCAAGCTGAGATTTGAAGATGGTCATTCAAAGCCAGCCTGGGAAGGAAAGTCTCATAGAGCCTTATCCCTAATAAACCAGAAAAACGCTGGAAGTGGAAGTGGCTAAAGTAGTAGAGCACCTGGTGCCTTGGGCAGAAAAAATGCTAAAGGACAGTGCCTAGGCTCCCAGTTCAAGCAAAAAAAAAAACCAAACAAAAAACAACCCAACAATAACACACAAACACATACAAAAAACACATGTGCATATACACAACCCATGCCTTTTTCCTGTGAACCTCTGGTATGCCAAACAATCCCAAAGCTTAGCATCTTTGGTATTGTGGGTCAAACTTCCTTGTTTCCAGTTTGGAAATGAAAATAATGTGGTTAGTATATTTACAGTAAATATTGGCACTGAATTCTTCCCCATCAAAGAATAATCTGCAAGATTAACGGGACAGCCCTTCTTTTTATGAAGATAAATTCCTGGAAGATCTATTAGAATCTCTTCTCTAGTGCTTTAGCAGAAAGCCAACTGGCCAAACAGGACACACTTGGTTTTTCGTGCTGGGTGAAATTTCAGAACAACTCCAGCCAGGCAGACATAGGCCCCTCACCACTCCACTAAGGTATAGGGTAGGCTCTGTGTACTTTCAACAGCTTTCATTCTGTGTGTCCCGGTCAGCCGTGGTCAGCCGTGGGCATTCGGTGGAACCAGCAGAAATGCTGTCTCCAAGGCTAAACCCCAGGAGCCACTGCCGCCAGCCCCTCTGCGCTCTGGGCTCCATTTTCTTTCTGAACAGCGCTTTCAATGCCTCCCAAAGAATGTCAAAGTAAACTGCCTAAATTACTTGTGAACTTACAGGAAGATACCAAGGACACCAAGGTATCAAGCATCCCTCAGAAAGAATTTCTGTGCTATGCACACTTTCATATTAAAATGCGAGGAACACAGCCCAGCAGATTTTTCTTCCTTTTCAATTCTTTCTCTGAGGTGTTTGCATAGTAGAGAAAAAAATTACCTGTGCCGGGCGCTGGTGTCTCACACCTGTAATCCTAGCTACTCAGGAGGCTGAGATCTGAGGATCACAGTTCAAAGCCAGCCTGGGAAGGAAAGCCCATGAGACTCTTATTTCCAATTAACCACCAGAAAACTGGAAGTGGCACTGTAGCTCAAGTGGTAGAGCACTACCCTTGAGCTGAAGAGCTCAGGGACAGAGCTCAGGCCCAGAGTTCAAGCCACACGACCGACAAAAAAAAAAAAAAAAAAAGGAACAAATCACAAATATAAACACACATATATACATACACACACATAGAGAGAGAAGCTTTTCTGTGTGTGCCAGTCCTGGGGGGTTGAACTCAGGGCCACAGTGCTGTCCCTGAGCATTCTTTGCTCAAAGCTAGTGTTCTACCTCTTGAGCTACAGCTCTACTTCTTCTGGCTTTTTTTTGTGTGTGGTTAATTAGGGGTAGGAGTCTCACAGACTTTTCTGCCCAGGCTGGCTTTGGGCTGTGATCCTCAGACCCCAGCCTCCGAAGTAGCTGGTATTACAGGTGTGAGCCACAGGCAACGGCTGGAAATCTTCACTGTCCATAGGCCCATTCATCACCCAAGCGAGGCAAAGGCCCCATCCTTCCTTAGTGGAATGAAGGCCTGCTTGTTCCTCTACCTCCTGGCTCAGCAGAACTTTAAGTCCACTCTTATCTACTGCTCTCTCCTTTGCCCTGTGGCTTCCAAAGAGGAAAAATACATTCCACAGGCTTTGGAATTTGCTGCTTAAAACTCTGGGAGTTCCAGCTTCAGTAGAGACCGCCCTTTTCCCTTTCTGTGACCCCTTTACTGCAAAAGCCCAGAAGAAACCAAAGCAGCCTCCTCACCAGAGTTCATGCTAAAACATTAACATGGTGATTGCCCACATGGCACGCACACTGGACTCTCCTGGTATGTTTGTTAGCGTTGTGTTACTGTAACAAAATACCTGAGATCAGTATCTTATCAGGAGTTGAGGTTCATTCTTGCCTCAGTCTCAAGAATTTTCAGTCCCTGGTCACTTGGCCTCATTCCCCTTGGAAGAAGGGCACATCAAGGAGGAAGGGCACATGGCAGAGGAAGCTACCTGTCCCAAAGCTGCTTGAAAACAAAGAGAGATGTGTCCCAAGACACTTACCTTCCATTAACTAGCAAAAAGCCTGATATGGAGTAGGGCACAAGTGGTGGAACACCAGCCTTGAGTGAAAAGACAAGAGTGCAGGAGAATTGGGATGGGAACGATATTCCCTTCAAGCGTATGTACTCAGTCACCTAACTTCCTTCCACTAGGTTCCACCTCTTTTTTTTTTCATATTTTATTTTATTTTTTTTTGCCAGTCCTGGGCCTTGGACTCGGCCTGAGCTCTGTCCCTGGCTTCTTTTTGCTCAAGGCTAGCACTTGGCCTCTTGAGCCACAGTGCCACTTCTGGCCATTTTCTATATATGTGGTGCTGGGGAATCATGTATACGAGGCTTCATGTATACGAGGCAAGCACTCTTGCCACTAGGCCATATTCCCAGCCCCCACCTCTTTTTTTGAAATGCAGGTCCCTAGAGCTTGAACTGAGGGCCTGGACACTGTCGCCTGAGCTTTGTTACTCAAAGACTCTACCACTTGAGCCACAGGTCCACCCACCTCTGGCTTTTTTGGTGGTGAATTAGGGATAAGTGTCTCACACTTTCCTGCCTGAGCTGCCTGCTTTGAACTGTGATCCTCAGATCTCAGCCTCCTGAGTAGTTAGGATTATAAATGTGAGCCACAGGTCCCCTCCAGAATCCACCTCTCAAAGGGATCACCCCTTCCTCATATAATGCTACAGAATGGGGACCATTCAACACCTGGTGAGCTTTAAAATCTCTGCTCCCTGGGGCCTAGCCCCAGTACCCTGACTGATTCAGTCTGGATTTAGGCTGGTGTCAACAATAAGGCATAGTTTCCCCTTCCCTGCGTGACCTGAGTTTGCAGTCAGGGTTGCAATCTAATGCACAGGAGGAAATGTCACCTGCCCTTTCTTCAGCAGTTTTTACATTCTTTGTAAGGCTAACCAGAGGCCCCAAGGCTCAGCATTCTTTCCCACTGTCCACATTTCGAAAGTGCTAGAGAGCCAGGTGCTGCTGGTGGCTCGCACCTGTAGCTCTAGCTATTCGGGAGGCTGAGATCTGGGACAGAGGTTCCAAAGCCAGAGTGAGCAGGAAAGTCTGTTAAGACTTTTATCTCCAATCAAACAGCAAAGGCTGGAAGTAAGAGTTGTGGCTCAAGTGGTAGAGTGCCATCGTGGAGTGGAAAAGCTAAGAGACCCAAGCTCAGAGCAACGAAAAAAAGCATCAGAAATTACAGGAGTTTTCATCCTGCTCACTCTCTGAAAGGTGAGCATTTATTTGTAGGGACCTTTTGCTGTCGTATCCAAATGACCAGTAAGAGATAACAATAAAGTTAGTCTTGGGAACAGAGCAATTTTTTTAAGTCTGCATGAGGCCCTGGATTGAATTCCCAGCACCAAAAATAGAAATAAAGTAACGGCAGTTTATTTTAAAGAGGGAGGAGTAAAGTGATAGTCATCAAAGGAAGGCTTCTTGGAATAAGATTTAGATGTTACCATAGCCTTGTGTTATTGAAAAGTCTGTCTAATGTATTGTGTCACCCCACACTGGACACTCACTAGGCTACTCAAATGCATGCATGACTCCTGACACCACAGACGGAGCTTGGAAAACACAATGGCCACACGAAGATGGCGCAGGAAGCAAAGGTATGCCTTGGATTGGACGAAGATCTATGTGTGACACAACCAATGACAATCTTAAATATGGCTGGCACTGGGGAGTGCCGCAGAGATGCTGACCCCCACCGAAGCCCAGGCCTGCACCGCAAAATCCTTGCACAACACATGTCCTCATCCCAAGGAGGAGAAGGGCACGCATATAAGGCACATCCAAGCAGGCTGGCTGTCTGCTTGGGCTGCTGACAGAATCACCTGGAGCCCTTAAAACTCAAGGTGCTAGCAGGCTGGCGGCGGGGAGAGCACTTGCTTAGTAGGTATGAGACCCCAGGTTCTGTCCCATGCACATGGAAAGAAAAAGGGGTGTCCAACTGATTAAAATGTTCGTGGAGGGTCAAAACATACTGGTTGAAAGGGAAGCCCCTAAATTACTTTGTCAACACACACACACACACACACACACACACACACACACACACACACACACCTCTTTTATTGCACCAGAAATACAAAGTGAGTATCCGATTTTTTTTTTAATTAGGAAATGCACACTTTTGTGGAGCTGCACAAATGCCTTTGACACTGGGTTACTGGAGAAAGAGCTAGCTAGCTATATACAAGGTTGCACTCTTATCAGGGTGGATATAAACACAGGAAGAGGAGAGGAAGTTACAAGGTAACTTTTTTTCAAATGCTGGCTCATTCTTTTTCTCATTCCTTGAGTTGATGGGAACAAAATAACAAGAAAATTCTCACCACAGTGTGAAATGCCAAAATATTTTTGTAGAGAAAAATGTCATGATACCACTTCATGTGCAGCCTGCCTGAAGCAAGAAGGAATCAACACATTGAATCCAGAGTGTCTGTGAGGGGACTCACCGCACTAAACAACCTAGCAAAGGAAGCTAGGTTCAAATGCAGACTCCATTCAGCTGCTGGTGGGGCTCAGAGGTAGAGCACTTGCCTAGCACCAGTGCCTGGGCTTCATCCTTAGCAACCCAAGAGGGAGGAGGACAGACAGTTAGAGGGGGGAAAGGGGAGAGGATAAGGGGAGGGGGAGAGAAGAAAGCCAGGTGCTAGTGGCTCATGCCTATACTCTATAGATGATAAAATATATATTTTATAATATGCATATATATGTGTGTATGTGTGTGTGAGAGGGAGAGAGAAAGACAGAGACAGAGACAGAGACAGAGACAGAGAAAGAGAGACCTGAAGCCAGCCCAGGCAGGAAAGCCCATAAGACTCTTATCTCCAATTAACCACCAAAAAGCCAAAACTGGGAGCTGTAGGCTCAAGTGGTAGAACACTGACCTTGAGCAAAAAAGAAAAAAAAACACTTCATGATTCCTTTGATCTTTTGGCAGTGTGGCCTTATTTTTTCCCCTTTAATAGTGACCCTTAAAGAGAATCTTTTAGCAACTTGAAGTTTCAGAGAGAACCCTTAAAAACCGATTCCAAGTTTATAATTCCTCTCTAACCTTTGTTACCTTTACATTTCAGGAAATCTCCCCCCCCACCAAAGCTCTCATTGCAAGAACAGTAAACTCTGAATCAGGAGAAATAATCTGAAAGTGGGGTACTTCATTCAAAAAATGGGAAACTGCTTCCATCATTTGATGAAAGCCAACACCACATCTCCTCCTCTGATCCAGAGAATACGGAAGGACTGGGATCTCAACAAGCAAGTTGTTCAAAGTGTCATTCTGAAGGAGACATTGGGAAGCATTTGGCTTAGAGTAATCTCTTTCCACACAGGTACTGAGCAGTAAGTAATTAGACGGACTAACAGGAGCAAACAGTCACATTACCCTGCTAAGACCCTACACAGTTCAAAGGGCAGAATTTTTGTGTGCTGGGATCACAGGGGCACAACCAGGCTATTGATGTGCTTTATTCTGCATTCTAATGTCTGGAATTCCTATCCAGCTTTCTTCCATGGTTCCTAGGCAGGGTGAACTAGCGAAGCTCAGAGAAGATTCATGCAATTACATTATCCACATGAATGATATCTTGGGTGGGGGGGGAGGAAGTGTTGGGGGAGATTCATGAAAGATTTCTAGATTAGTGTGTTTCAACTTAGATGTTGTTTCCCGCTCTTGCTAGAAATCAATGATCTTTTAATTTTTAAACTATTGTTTAAACTAAAAGGGTGAGGTGGGGAAACCTCAGAATGTAATTAAATTCAAACTGTCACTTAAGATTTAAATTTAATGCTGAGGACATGGCTCAGTTTTTGAAGTGCTTGCCTTGTGTGTGGGAAGCCATGGGTTTGATCTCCAGTATGTCAATAAATATACAAGCACACGTGGGAAGGAAGGAAGGAAAGAAGGAAGGAAGGAAGGAAGGAAATCCTAAGTGTTATTTCTCCATTTAAGACTGAAACAAGGCTGGACGCATGTCTCACTCAAGTGACAGAGTACTTGCCTAGCAAATGCAAGGCTCTGAGTCTAAACTTGGTACTACCAAAAAATAAAATAAAATATTAAAACAAAACAAAACAAAAGAGGGGCTAATAGCTCACACCTGTAATCCTAGCTACTCAGGCTAAGATCTGAGGATGACAGTTCAAAGCCAGCCCAGGAAGAAAAGCCCATACGATTGATTCTTATCTCCAATTAATCAGCAGAGACAGAAGTGGAAATGTGGCTCAAGTAGTAGGACACTATCCTTGAGTGAAAAAGCCAGTGAGAATGCAGTCCGTTCAAACCACAGTAAAGAGCAAAAGGGAAAGAAAAAAAAATCCTTGTAATTGTTTATAGTAAGAATACCTGTACTTCATCCACCTTATCATTTCTTAGGGGGTTGAAACCATGATTATGGCATTCAGTCTCAGCAGAAGTAGCTGGCTGGTTATTTCCATGGAAAGGAGCCTCTAATCTTCCCTTCCAAGAAAGCCCAACCCACGTGTCTCCTCTATTTCTTTGCAGCATCCTTTATTGTTACTTAAGCTGTTTTAATAAAGGGAGGAATGTAATCTCAGAACTCAAGATTCAGTGAGAGAACTGTGACTTCTGAGGCAGTGAGGGCTACATACCGAAATTCCAAACCAACCTAGGAAACTCTGGTCTCAAAAATAAAATTCAGGCTGGTCACAGTGGCGCTCACCCCTACAATATCTGCTACTTGGGAGGCAGAAATTGAGAGGACTGTAGGCCAGCCTATAAAAGTACTATACGCGGAAGTAGGCTATAGGTGGAAGGATTATGGTCTAGGGCTGGCCCCGAAGCATAAAGGGGCTAGAGATGTAACACAAGTGGCAGAGTGTATACCTAAAAAAGAACAAGGCCTTGAGTTCAAATCCTAGTACTGCTTGAAACAAAGCCTCCAATTCCTGCTAATTGGAATAGAGGCAGAAGGATTACAGGTTTAAGGCCACCCTGAGATAAACTTCTGAGGCTTTGTTTCAAAAACAAAATAGGAACAAAAGGGCTGGGAGCACAGGTCAAGTGGTAGAGCACTTGAAGGAAGGGCCCTGGATTGGATCCCCAGTTCTGCAAAAGCAAATACATAAGTGAATTGAAAGAAATTTTAGGTGGACAACTATTCTTTAATCATCTCTCAGAGTGTAGTGACACTTGTCTATAATTTCAGCACTCGGGAGGCAGGAAGGTCTCAAACTCTAATCTAGGGCTACATAGCAAGTGCACTGCAAGGCCTCATCTCAAAAAGAGGGGAACTTGTATTATTTTTAAAATGGAGTCTTTTCCAACAGATCACTCTCGAAGCACTTGGATCACAGCATAGAAAATGCAGACAGCCAGGCACCTGTGACTCACTCCTGTAATCCTAGCTACTCAGGAGGCTGAGATCTGTGGATCACAGTTGAAAGCCGACTTGGGCAGGAAAGTCCATGACATTCTCATCTCCAATTAAAAGCCTGAAGTGGAGCTGTGACTCAAGTGGTAGAGCACCAGACCTGAGTGGAAAAAATGGAGGGGTTGAGTTCAAGCCCCAGAACTAGCAACAAAAACAAGGAAGAGGAGGAGGAGGAGGAGGAAGAAGAAGAGGAGAAAGTAGAGGAGGAGGAAGAAGAAGAGGAAAGGCTTTCTGTCTCCTCCATGTACCTGTTTGCTCTAATGTGCACAGGGATCCTACCAACACGATATATCTGATTTTCTGGTGGTTAACTACAGATAAAACTCACACACTTTCCTGCTTGGGGTAGCTTTGAAATCTGCATCCTCAGATCTCAGCCTCCTGACTAAAACGAGCCACTGGTTCCAGGTTTAATATGTTCATTTTATTAGCTGAAAGTGCAGGAAACAATTCAGACAAGGAAAAGTCTCTTGGAGAAAAACCAATACTCCAGAGAGACCAATAGTGGAGACCATGAAGTGTTTTTCCTCCTTTTCCTCCTCCTTCTTTTCCTCCTCCTCCTCCTCCTCCTCCTCCTCCTCCTCTTCCTCCTCCTCCTCTTCCTCCTCCTCCTCTCCCTCCTCCTCCTCCTCCTCCTCCTCCTCCTCCTCTTCCTCCTCCTCCTCTTTCTTCTTTGCTTTTGCAGTGACACAGAGAGAACACAGGACCTGCTGAAGACTGTTGTCTCACTGAACACTGCTCTGTCACTGAGCTACACCCTCCAGCCCTTGGTTTTTGGGCACAGGATCTCACCTTATAACCTAAGCTGGTCTATAACTCTCCATCCTCCCGCCTCAGCCTCAATAAAGGGGCTGGAGATGCTTGGGACCATACCACCTTTTTTTGTTGTTTTTCCAGTCCTGGAGCTTGAACTCAGGGCCTGAGCACTGTCCCTGGCTTCTTTTTGCTCAAGGCTAGCACTCTACCTCTTGAGCCACAGCACCACTTTCAGCTTTTTCTCTTTATGTGGTGCTGAGGAATCGAACCCAGGGCTTCAAGTATATGAGGCAAGCACTCTACCACTAGGCCATATTCCCAGCCCAAGATGTACAGTCTTCGTGAGAAAGAAAGGTAACTTCTAAACCACGAACCTTTCTTATCAGACAAAATAAGGACAATTCCATAACACCAACAATTAAGAAATTTCAGGAAACCAATTTCCTTCCTGCAAGTCAGGTCTTTCCCTGGGCTGCCAGGGCATGGCTGGGGTATGGTACTGTGAGAAAAGCTTCTTTTCTACTAAAATAGTTTGCTTCCTTCCTGCTAATCTTGAGAGAATTGTTTTTCTGAGAAGTTCTTGCTCTGGCCGGCTGGCTTGGCCCTTGCTCATTACATTTTAGTTACATCCTTCTCCAGCCTCACATTAAGACATTCTGCTAAAAGCTTCTTTAATTTTGATTACGCTCTGTTAATTAAACCACACCCTTCTGCAGAGTGTGAACCTGTGCTCAGCCAATCCAAGCAGAGGGGCAGGGCCCGCTGGGTTAGGGATAAAAAGGGAGCACCTGCTGGCTTTGGGTGCTTGCTTGCTAAATTTTTTTTGGCTGACGACCCACCCTTCTGCACACTTAAAACTCTGCCTTGCCAGAGTTCCTTTCCAGCTGGTGTCCTTATTCCTATGTGACACCCCGAGATCCTGACCTTTATCTAACGATATCAACAAAATAATCATATACAATAACTATCCATTATACCAAATAATGTCACATAAACTAAGATGCAATACACAAAGTAGGAAGTTAGAGGAAGCAATCTTCCTCCAAGTCAGATAAGGCTGCTGGAGACAAGGCTAGGGTTTGCTATCAACAAAGAACTTATATAAAAAAAAAACTATGCATATACAATAAAAACAAAGATACTTTTTTTTTTTTTTTTTTGCCAGTCCTGGGCCTCGGACTCAGGGCCTGAGTGCTGTCCCTGGCTTCTTTTGCCACTTGAGCCACAGCGCCACTTCTGGTCGTTTTCTATATATGTGGTGCTGGGGAATCGAACCCAGGGCTTCATGTATATGAGGCAAGCACTCTTGCCACTAGGCCATATCCCCAGCCCAACAAAGAGATTCTTATAAAGCAAAACTACTACTTAAATACACAAATTAGAAAGTTAGAGAAAGCAATCTTCCTACAAGGCAGATGGTTGAGTAAGGCAGGAGTGACCTGGCAGGGGAGCGAAGGATTGGGTTTGATACAGGCCACATATTTATATACTACAACTGTCCATACACAATTAGAAAGAAAGTTTTCATAGAAAAACAAAGAGCAAGTCTTTACCTACAGAAATTAGGAAATTCGGAGGAAGCGATCTTCCTGAATGTGAGGTGCAAGAGAGAAGGAAGGGTGGGCTGGCAAGGTCAAGGCTAAGGTGATCACACAAACTAACAACAAACACCAAATGCGTAGCTTCAGAATGTGGGAAATGGGGGGGGAGGGGAGCCAATCTCCCTACCTACAAGTCCGCTCTGGGGATAAGGCAGGATTACTGTGGAAGACACAAGGCAAGGATTTGCTCTCAGCAGCTTCTCTTTCAGAGGCTCTAACCACCAGGGTCCTCATGGAAAGCCCTGACTCTTCCAAGCCAGAACAGTCATCAGGCTGGGTGTTCACACAGCAAACTGAAGGACTGCCTGGTGGCACATCTGCCCATTGAAGGCTGGGAAGTCACATGGTGGTTCTGTGACTTCTATGATTATCAGAAGCCTTCAAGGGAGGGGGGGGTGTCAGCGGGCTCCTTGTTCTCCCTACAAAGTGGGGACCTGCAGTCCTTGGACATGAAGAGGGTCCCCACACTTCAGGCACTGCTGCACCTACTTCTGCCTCTCCAGCTGATGCTTTGACACTGGATCCTGAGCTGGCTTTGCCTGTGTTGCTGGTGGGGCAGGTGTCTAGCAAGACTCCTGTGGGCAGCAGGCTGAAGGGGCACTTCCATCTTCCTCCTGATGAAATGGCCCAGGCCTGGGCACAAAGGCCTAGGCAGCTTTGTGTGCAGATACCAGCTTGAGAGCAGATGGCCTGGGTTCTGGGTTCTTCTTGTTCAGGATCCCTCAAGTGGTTGGCCTGCCTCAACCTCCGAGGATGGCACTTATAGACCCAGGATGGTGGCTTCACCTTCTGGGTGCCTAGGTCCCTTTCCAGGGTGCTACTCATGTTGCTGCCAATGAGAGAGAGAGAGAGACAGGGAGACAGAGAGAGACAGAGAGCGCATCGTGGTGGCTAAGCTATGGGATCAGAGCCCTGAGTCTAAGCTCCATGACCAACAAAATTAAATTAAAAAATAAAATAAATGAGTGATCTTGAGAAAGGTAAGATTTTTGTTCACAAGTGCCCAGTGCCCAGTGCCCAGTGCCACAAGTTGAAAAGGGAGTCAGGCACAAGACTGGGCCTAATCTCCATGGTCTGTTTGGTTGGGAGACAGGTCACGCAGCCGGATTCACTTACACAGATGCCAACAAGAAGACGATACACCGAAGGAATATTTGGAGAACCCCAAAAAGTACATCCCTGGAACAAAAAAATGTTCTTTGCTGGCATTAAGAAGGAGGGAGAATGGGCAGATTTGATAGCTTCTCTCAAAAAAGCTACAAATGAGTAATAGTCACTGCCTTACTTATGCAAAACAAATATCTCATGGCTTTTTAAATTTAATTGACCTCTGACATCAGAATTCAGATCATGAATGGCTGACAGAATATTTTTCTTAGACAGTCCTGATTTAAGTAAAACTAGTTTGTAGATAAGTGAATATGATCTTTTTTTTAAAAAAAAAAAGTACTGTCATTGTTTTCCCTTTCTGTGATATAATTGAAGTTAGTAATGTTCAATTTTTCAGCAAGATAGGGAAAAATACCATCTCTGATTGGTTTTATATTCAGGTTTATATAGCTAGGTTATGACAATATCTTCAAATACTGGGGAAATCCCTTCACTGTCTCAGAACCAAGCAAGAATCACCTATGTTTCAATGTATGATTATTAGCTTGTTAAAGGCAATGGTTGAAGATGAGGAAAGAACGTCTATATTTTTGGTCTTACCTATGCCAATTTAATTAGCTTGCTCTCTCTGAAATCTGCCTTTTACTTATTGAAAGGCATTTTAGTGTGGCTTATGTATGAATGTCAAATAAAGAATAGTTAACACTGCTCTCATTTTATAGTTGATCTACAAGCTCAGGTGCGTTTAAAGTGCCCATGGTAGATAAATAGCAACTTTACTTTTGAATTCTTTACTAAGGCAGACTAAGTTACAATTTAGGATTGTCCTTCAAGCAGCTATTCAGAAACACAAAATCGTGGAACTGCTGTGTATGTGTGGTTGGTAGTGGTGCTTTTTGCCAATTTCTTAGAGAAAATGATTTAAGTAGAGTAGATCATTTGTAAATTATGTGGCCATAAGACAAGGTAATTAAAGACAAATTACATTTTCTTAAAAGGGAGGGTAATAGCAAGATGTAAGTAAGGCAAAGGAAGCAAAAAGAAAGAAAGGATGTATGGAAATAAGAGACAAGTGAAGGAAGGAGATATCAAAAAGGAAAGACAGAAGAGAAGTAAAGAGAAAAAGGCACAAGACTCAGGCAGCAGTGGCCTATATAGGAAACCCTAGCTCCTCAGGAGGCTGACAGATATCTGAGGTTTGGGGTTCAGAGCCATCCTAGGCAGGACACACCCTGAGACTCTTTTCTCCATTTACTCTTCAAAAAAACCAGAACTCTTCCTGAGTAGTGTGCTCCCTGACAGGTGTCATGAGGGAAAGGTGTGCTGCTTAGGCATGCCCGGAAATGGTCACTGGCTGCAGAGAAAGAAAAAAAACAACACACACACACATCTAAAGATGGGCACTAGTGGCTCATGCCGTAATCCTAGCTACTCAGGAGGCTGAAAACTAGAGAATCACAGTTCAAAGCCACCACCTGGGGCAGGAAAGTCAATGAGACTCATCTCCAATTAAACACAAGGAAAACAAGAAGGCAGTGTGCAGACCAGTAGCTCTCAGGTGGGTTTGCAGGAGAGTGTCACTCATTGCTCTCTCCCCTGGCCCTGGGGAGGAGGAGGATGGGAACTAAGGGGCCTGAGAAACTAGGCTCAGCAACACAGTCAAATGGTAGTAGGGAAAGAACCCTAGAAAGCAGGTCCTGGAACTCTGCCACCGCTCAGGCACATGGAAGAAGAAATAGAGGTGCATGGCAAACTGTCTTGGCCAAATCAGCCAAACAGCTGCCCTGGAGCCCATCCTGCACAAAGCAGAGTTATGGGTTATCCACAAACTGCCTCTGCTGTATAAGCCAGTTTGAACTAGGTGCTGGTGACTCCCACCTACAATCCTACCTGGGTACATTTGTTTGTTCCCCATCTCCTACCAGGTAGGGGAGGCTTATCTGTCTGTCTACCTGCATCTACCGCTACATAGAACTGAGGGTCAAACCCAGGGTCTAGTACATCCTAGGCAAACCACAGCTGGATACCGTTCCCCTCCCCCCACCAATCTAGTTTATTAAATGTTCCAATTCCAGCTTTAAGTTGGAACAGAGTTGATATCCTCATGTTCAGGAGGTATGGGGGTAGAGGCTGTAGTTGTTTGTTGAACTACACCAAAAACCGTTCCACGGACACTAACTTGCACCAAATTTGTTTAAATTGCTCACTCAGGTACTAGGCATGCTTTGTGTTCCAATACATCCGGGTCAACTTCCCAAGAGGCTGCTTTTAATAAGCTAGCCCTTTCTACTGAACCCAGGGCTAAGCACTCCTACCACTGAGCCCCGCTCCCAGCCCACAGCCATATTCTTTGGAAGACAATGAAGTGGTGACAGTACGTTCCTCCTGTTCATTGAAAACCAGAAGTCCAAGGGATAAAAGAAGTCTTCCATCACCTAGGGAGCATCCTAGGTCTAAGTCAGATGCCAGTCTAACTGGCTGATAATTAGCAGAGCTTTACTACCTAATAGAGTTTGGGACATTTTAACTATAAGAACAACAACAACAACAACAACAGTAAGGTGGGTCCTGGTTATCTTAGGATCTTACGCTCTTAAGGTTTCATCTGTAATTCCAGCAAGTAAGAAGGCTGAGATGTGAGGATCTCAGTTCAGAGCCAGTCTAGGGAAGAAAATCCAAGGGACTCTTATCTCCAAAAAGCTAGCAAAAAGCTGCAAGTAGAGGGGTAGCTCAGGTGGTATAGCATCCGCCTTGAATGAGAAAGAGAACACAATGTAACTAAGAAGGGCAACCAGCAGCAATATGTTGACAGAATAAAGCTTTCTATGTGTCTATAGCATTTGCTCTACACACACAAGGGGGAATGCTGTGTAAATTCAGGCTGCCCACCTCCAAAATCAGCACAAGATGGGACTATTTTGCAACAGAGACCTCTGGCCGACAACACTCCGAAAGAAAGCTTCGTTTTTCACAAAAAAAACAACGATGAGGTTCCCAGGACCGTGGACCCCAAAGGGTTTTTGAAAGGCAGGTTACATCACACGAAGAAGTTAAAAACCAGCGAACCAACGGTGCCTGGGGCAGAAACCACATAGGTAGGGTACCAAAGTCCAAGGGCCTTCACCAAGCAGGTGGGATGCACGAAGGAGGAATCCCTTCAGTACGTGGGTCCATGCGCTATCTATCACCAGTACCCTCCATCCCTCCCTGGGCTTTGCCAGGTGTGCCTACCTTGCCTCCAGGGCCTTCCTCTGATCTCTGGATTCTTCTGAGGCTCTCCCAGTAGGGAAAAGCTTCCTCTCTCCTCCCTGCACCTGTTGGCTCTTCTGTGCAGTGGGAGCCCTACCAACACACAATAGGTGGAGCTTTTTATAGGGTTAGGGGTGCAGTTCAGTGGCAGAGTGTATGTTTGGCACCCGTGGGGCTCTGGGTTCCATCCTCAGTACCCAAACCGCACAACATCCCATAGCTCCCAGTTGAATCTAACACCTGACCCTTGTCCACCACTGGCCTCCTCCTCTCCCCTCTACTCTCTCTTCTATGATCCACAGGACAGATCCAGAGCTAACACAGCACACACAGAGCACAGAGCGAAGACCGTGTGAAATGCAGGACTCGGGGCCACCCAAGCACTGCCAAAGAACACGATCTACCCATGACAGCCCTTTCCAGGCCAGGCAACGTGTTTTGCAATCCAAAAGCAGAACACATGGTCCCATTTCCTTCTTTTAACAATTTTCTCCATATATAATTCACATGCCATAAAATTCACCCCTTTCAAACATATAGTTGCGTGAGTTCTGGTGTGTTCACAGAGTTGTACAACCTCTACTCATTAGGCCCAGGACATGTTCATCATCCTAAAGAAAGCCATGGTCACGAGCAGCCTTTCTCTCCCCCTGACCCCTCTCTTTGCCTCCTGTTACCCAGACACTCACTCTGGGGCTCATTTCTTATTCACATCACTGGCTGGAAATACAATCACAGAGCATTTCTTAGTTCTCTAACCATTTTCACTCTCTACACCAAATACAAAACCAGCAAATTAGGGGAGATGCAAGGTTGATTACAACTATCAGGCTGAACTAAAATCCTAGACCACTCCTGGGCTTTGGGATACACATTAGATGTTAAAAAAAAAAAAAAGTAAATCCACATTTTTGTACCAAGTACTCCAGGCAGATAAGAGTTCATGATTTAAAAAAAAAATAGCTCAAAGCCACACCCTCCAAATTGACACATTCATTCCCTTTCATGCAAGAACCCTAACTCAAGTCCAGGATGCAGTCTGAACAAGCTCGCTAAAGCCCCGGGCATGGTAGGTTAATCCTGTAGTATTTATTAGCTATTTGGGAGACTTAGAAGTACAGAATTGAGGTTCTAAGCCAGCCCAGGCATAAAATTCCCTGAGACTCTATTTGCAATCAACTAGCAAACATGGTGACTCAAGTGTAGAGCACCTACCATAACATAAGCAAGCAAACCAAATGAGTAAAAGATGCTAAATTCAACCAGTAAAGGGAGAGCCAGGCACTGATAATCCTAGCTGCTCAGGAGGCTGAGATCTCAGGATTGTGGTTTGAAACCCAGCCTACCTAGACAAATAGGAGGCACTTTCATTTCCAATTAACCAGTAAAAACCAGAGGTATGGCTCAAGTGGTAGATCACCAGCCTTGAGGGAGAAAAGCCAAATGAGAGCCTAAGTCCTTGAGTTGAAGCTGCAGTTACCATTACCAGAACCACTTTCCTACCTGGACTGGCTTTCTAATCCTCATCCTCAGATCTCAGCCTCTTGAGCAGCTAGGATTACACTCATGAGGCACCGCAGTGCCAGGCTTCATATATACACTTATTTTCAGAAGGTGTGGGAAACCACTCAGACAACTGGAGGTCTCTTAGAGAAAAACCAATACTCCACGCAGAGGGCAAAGGAAATGAGCTAGTGAAGTCCATCGTGTAAACAGTTGGGAAGAAATAAATTAAAAAAAAAAAAAAAAACAGCAATGAGTATTCATGTGAATTAAACATCTTTTTCAGAACTGCAAATTACAGCACTGGTAATCTGAAAATTAAACTCCTGTCAAAACAAAGGAGTTCAAGGCCTGGAGGCACAAGAAAAAGCAACTCCAGGAACCAGGAAAGAATGTAAAAATGTATCTTTGCGGTTTACATTTCACAACTATGAATCCTGGTGTAAAGTTTTAATTACTTTTCCGCCAAAAACATCAACCACTGAAAATGGGGTGGGAGAGCATGGAAACAATGCCTCCCCCCCTCCCGCCTCTTCCAGCTCCTAAACCATAAGCAGGATCAGCTGTGTATAATCTCTGTTGTTAAATCAACACAAAATAAATATGACTGCAGCAGTAGCAAGCAGATCTTCTCAAGTCCAGATGTTTTCTTTTCAAACTTTAATGCAGGCCTTCTAAACATAATGAAAATATTAAGCTGCACATACCAACCTCCCCCCTCCCCACCCCGCCCGTCCCCCAAACTTCTTTTTAAAGACTGACATACTTGCCTGCCATTTCTGGCTCATGCCTGTAATCCTGGCCACTCAGGAAGCAAAGATCTGAGCATCAAGTTCAAAGCCGGCCCAAGGGACACACACACTCTAACTGAAATAAAAAAAAAAAAGACTGACATCTGAATTAACCTACCGAACTTGGCTTTTCCAAAGCTAGAGCTGGAGTTTGTTTTGTGTTTGTGTATGCCCGTCTTGAGTTTGAACACACGAGGCCTGGGTGCTGTCCTTGAGCTTTTTTTGCTCAAGACTAGCTCTCTACCACTTGAGCCACATCTCTGCTTCTACCTTTTGCTGGTTAGTTAGAGATAAGAGCTTCCTGGGCTTTTCTGCCCAGGTTGGCTTCAAACCCCAATCCTCAGATCTCAACCTCTTGAGTAACTAGGACTATAGGTATGAGCTACCAGTGCCCAGCAATAATGTTATTTTTTTAAATGTACATATCTAGAAAAAGCTAAATTGTGACATTGGAAATAGAGCCACCATGAATAAAAAACAACAACTCTACTCAACTGTCTCGCTAACCCTCACCATTCAATGCTGGAAATGAAAGCAGGGCCTCCAAGGCGGAACCACTGAGCCACATCCAGCCTAAACTGTCATTCCTCAACATTCCAAGGGCTCAAACGGAACGTTTTAATATCTCATCGGATTCCAAACCATCGACAGCATTTTTTAAAATTCTGTTCTGGGGTGTGTGTGTGTGTGTGTGTGTGTGTGTGTGTGTGTGTGTGTGTACTGGGCATTGAACTCTGGGCCTTAAACTTGCTATTACAGAGGCAGATCAGCTTAGAAAGCTAAAAACCCAACCTCCTCTCCTAGGCACAACCTAGGAGACTCCCAAGCGACCTCCCTCCTCCCTAGTACCGCCCACAGCCATTCCTCCTCCTCCCCCCTCCTCCTTATTACCTCAATTAGTGGTCAGTTTATGACTGGAATTTCTCCCTAGGGGTAGAAAAACTTTGGGACACCTGCCCTTTGTCTTTAGCCAGAAAGAACCTCATGCAACAAACTCCTGCATCCGCCTTCATGCATATGGGCTCCATCTCATACATCAACTGTAAGATGGCACATCAGATCCCTCCCAGAAATACCCAGTCTTGATACTTGGTTGCCCCAAGGCCAGCCCACTATCATTATTCTGAACTCTTCCTATACTCCAGGAACCCTAGAAAACTGGTGTGTGTGGGGGGGGGTGTGTGCACGCGCGCGTGCACGCACACACTGATACTGGACCTTGAAATCAGGGCCTGGGCACTGTCCCTTAATTGTTATGCTCAAGGCTGGTGCTCTACCTCTTGAGACACACTTCCACGTGGGCTTTTTGGCTGATTAGTTTTGGAGAGAAATCTCTCAGACTTTTCTGCCCTGGCTGGCTTTGAGTCACAATCTCAAATCTCAGCCTCCCGAGTAGCTGGGATTACGCTTAAAAGCCACCAGCTCCTGGTGGGACAATGCAGTTCTTAAGTGAATTAACGTCAAGTCCTACATAAGTAGGTCAACATAGTTCCAACAAAGAATTCCACAGAACATGAAGGTGGAGGAATTGAAAAATCAATGCAACCAATACTTCCACAAAAGAGATGATTATGTATTTGGACTGCTGATCAATCTTTTATTTTTTTGCTCTCCAAAAATATTTTTCTTTGCAGTGCTAGGGATCAGACCTAAGCCTTGAGCATAGTAGAATGAACTCACCACTGAGTGACATTCCTAGCTGTAGCTACGCCCCAATACAGTTTTCATGTTTTTGCAACAAACAAAATTTAAAACACACACAAACAGTGATTACAACTTTACAAGCATATATATAATCGGTGCTGATAAATATCACTGCTTACGAGGCTAAAAACATGCACAATTAACACAGAAGTATAATTTCAGCAGTCACAAGTCAAACTTTTGGAGTGTGTGGAGGACTTTCAGCTAACTGGAACCTGGCCTCCTCTCTGTCTCTGCATAGTCCCGTCCCGCCGTAGGTCTAACTCATGCATCCATGTGCCCCTTTTCAAGGGAAAAAAAAATCTTCCCATGTGGGCCTGTAATTAATCAGATGAAAGCATCCCAGGGTTAATAAGGACTCTATGTGGGGCTGGGGATATAGCCTAGTGGCAAGAGTGCCTGCCTCGGATACACGAGGCCCCAGGTTCGATTCCCCAGCACCACATATACAGAAAACGGCCAGAAGCGGCGCTGTGGCTCAAGTGGCAGAGTGCTAGCCTTGAGCGGGAAGAAGCCAGGGACAGTGCTCAGGCCCTGAGTCCAAGGCCCCAGGACTGGCCAAAAAAAAAAAAAAAAAAAATAAGGACTCTATGTGTAGGCCTCCCAGGGCAACATGTTCTGCACTTGAACTCATGGAAAAAGAAAAGGATAGAAGAGCCAAGAGAAAGGTCCAATCACTGAAATCCTTCCAACAGGAAGCCGCCCACCCACCCACCTCTGCGTCTGGCCAGCCCTACCTGAAGGCTAATCATCTTTTACTCGGCATTTCCCCAGCTTCTTGCTCTACCTCTCCAGGGATCCCATCCACCACAAGGAGAGAGAAACAGAGAGGGAGGAAAAGCAAGAGCAAAGGAAAATGTAAATGACCTCTCAGCCAGGAGGAAAAACAAACAAAACAAAACAAAACAAACAACAACCAAAAACCTAGGATGCCATGGGTGTCAAGGTCTCATTTTATATAATAAGTGTGTGGGAACTAAGCTATGTGCTAATTGGACACCACAATGATTCCTTCAACCTCCTGCTGTATGGATGGAAATAATAAAATGCTCTAAATTTCATCTCTTAAAGCTGGAGCTTATTGGATAAAAGGACAGCTTTTGATTTCTCTCAGGATTTCATTTCTTAGAACAGGCTGGTGATAACAAGTAATCCTGGTACAAAAACCTATACCTGTACTTGTCATATGCATTTGTTGCTCACATGATGGTCACTATAAGCAAATGGACCACACACCCTGGACAGTCACCTCCTCAATTATGCAGGGATGCAAGCTGATACGACTCTAACCAGGATCTATCCACGTTCTAGCCTGACAGTACAGAAGTATAGTAGGCCTCACTTCCCCTTGAATTCCAGAGTAGACTATCACCCCTAGCTGCAAGGAAGGGAAGCGAAGAAATGTCATCCAACAGTGAGCCCAGGAGGAGAAAAGACAGGGACTAAGGAAAACACCCTCCACAGCGTGCCTGTATATCCAACTCAGCACACTGAAAGACACAAGTAGTGTCGGAGAAGGTTAAACCAGCAGGAGAAAGGAGCAGTTATATAAAACAAACTCCACCATTTAAAGAGAAGACCAGCAGAGTGCAAGTGGCTCAGGCCTTAATTCCTAGCTACTCTGGAGGCTAAGATCTGAGGATCATGGCTCAAAGCCAGCCTGAGGAAGACAAATCTGAAAGACTTTTTTTTTTTGCCAGTCCTAGGGCTTGGACTCAGAGCCTGAGCACTGTCCCTGCCTTCTTTTTGCTCAAGGCTAGCACTCTACCTCTTGAGACACAGCACCCCTTCTGGTTTTTCTGTTTTTGTAGTACTGAGGAATCAAACCCAGGGCTTCATGTATACGAGGCAAGCACTCTACCACTAGGCCATATTCCCAGACCCAAAAGACTTTTATTACCTACTCACTATCCAAAAGTGGAAATGTGGCTCAAGTGGCAGAGCACCAGCCTTGAGCTAAAACAAAAACAAAAACAACAAAAAAACTAAGAGAAAACAGGCCCAGCAGCAGCCCAATTAATTAATTAGTTAATTAATCAGAGTAAAGGAAAACCCCAGATGTGCCTAAAGGAATCAGCTAGAAAGATCTGGTTGTGTCTAGAAAGGGGAAGGAACTGTGTAGAGCTGCCAGAATGTAACCATCAGGGAAGAATGACTTGATTACTTATACTTTCTAAAAGCCACTCTGATACACATAAAACCAAAACTTAAAAAAAGATGCACTAGGGGGCTGAAACAGGTATCACAAAGAAAGAAAAGGGAAGATACAGATACACTAGGCAACAGTGGCTGATCCCTATAATGCTAGCTACTCAGGAGGTTGAGATCTGCAGCATCAAGATTCAGGGCAGAAAAGTCCATGAGGCCCCATCTGCAAAAAAAAAAAAAAGTCTGCTAGAACTAGGCCCCAGCCGGTAACCAAGAAAGCACAAAGCACTGAGTTCAGATCCTGCTGCTGTGGAAAACAACAACAACACACAAAACAAAACACTAGCACTTTTCTCCTTTTTTGGCCACAAGTGAAATGTTGCTCTGTCTCATCAAGGGCACAGACTAGTTAGCCTACCCTGTTTTCCTTGACCTTCACAATTGGCCTTTGATCTGAAAAGCTTCAAAGTCACCTTTGGCCAAAAGGTGACCTCACCCTTTCCTACTCAGTCCTGAACTGATTTCCCTTTTGCTCATACACTGTCTTCCCAGCTTGATTGCTTGGGACTTAGTACTTAGAGAATTAAAAATTAAAACAGCAAGTGGAAAACAAAAAAAACAACAACAAACAAGCAAACAAAAGTTGCCCAAAGCTTATTCATGCCTGTAATCCTCCGCTGCTGTTCAGGACTGTGAGATCTGAGGATGAGGATGAGCAAGCAGCCCATCTGGGGAGAAATGCAAGGGAACAACCAACCAAAAAAAGCAAAGTGGAGATGTGACTGACATAGAATTCCAGCCTTAAGCAGAAAAAGCTAAGGGAGAACACAAGGCCCTGAGTTCAAGCTCCAGCATTAAGAGCATGCGTGCACATACACATACACACACACTCACACACACACACTCACACTAACAGCTAGGGTCTCCCCATTCACAAAACAACAACAAAAATCTGACATGTCTGGACTGGAGCTGTAGCTCAAGTGGTAGATCATCTGCAAGTGGAAAAAGCTAATCAAAAGCCTAAGCCCCAGTACCCCCACAAAAATATGCTTATCTTCATTTTGCAACCAAGAACATCCTTACTTTGGAGTTCAACCTTTTAACATTTTTGTTTCTTTTGTGGTGCAACTGCTCTACCACGGAGCTAGGGACACTACATCCAGGACACCCCACCAACACTGCAAGTTTTTTTTTTTTAAAAAGCTTCACAAAGAGCCGGGCACTCCTGGCTCACACCTGTAATCCTAGAAACTCAGAGAGTGAGAACTGAGGATCAAGGTTCAAAGTCAGCCCAGGCAGGAAAGTTCTTGAGACTCTTATGTCCAATGAACCATCAAAAAACCAGAAGTGCAGCTATGGCTCAAGTAGTAGCGTGCTACCAAGCAACCCGAGCACAAAAGCTCAAGGACATCGGCCAGGCTCTGAGTTCAAGCCCGTGAGTGGCACCAAAAATAAAGCCACACAAAGCAACATGCAACCCAGAACTCTTTCAGCGCCTTCTTTGTGGGGTCAAGTTTACAGATTCTCTATAAGCAAAGCCAAGGCTAGCAGAGACCTGTAGAATTACTGCTCAAAGTAATGCCTCATACCTAACCAGTGTTTGAAAGTAAAAGACAACCTGGAGGGAAAAAAAAGTCTATTCAGCCTTTATACCCTAAAATTATCTTGCAGAATGCCTGCTTTGCAGAAGGAAAAGCTCCACAGAGCCAAGGCTGCCCTTCCCTTCCCCCTCTCCCAAGGCTCCTAAAAATCCGGTCACAAATTCAGGTTTATTTGCATGCTGACACAAAACAGCTTTGGTGTGAGACTACTCCAAAACGCATTCCAAACAGTCCTCCCCAGGCCAGAGAGGAGCCCGGTTTCTTTGGCCATGAACTATAAAAGTGAATTAAGGCACCCCAGTTCATTTATGACCAGATGAAAACTAACTATTTGTTATTCAACGTGTAGCTAGCTAGCTCCTGGGCAAACTAGTGTTCTCTTCCTCCTCCTCCTTTTTTTTTTTTTTTAACCAAGAGATAAATGTTAGGACACGTTGAAGAAATGCACCTAAGTGCAACCACAAAGACTGAACTCAGCAAGTACCCAAAGCATGAGGCATAGCTTAAGTTTATAGGCTTTTTTCATAATGGGGGAAGTCTCAGGATTTATAGGTGTGACTCATAAACACTAATGTCTCAGAGAGGAAGAATCCTCCCGGAGTGGAACCTCCAAGCCTCCAGCTACCAGCTCTTGGTACTTTGCCTGCTCACCCCCTCCCTCCCCTAGCCCAAAACATCTCTGGAAGAACAAGGATTACACTTCAGGGAAACCAAGTTAATTTGCAGGCTGGAAAAGGGTAATAAAGATATATTTGAAAGCCAGTTGGCAAGGCAGGTTGCCCGAATGAAAAGGTTTTTCAACACAGGAAAGAAACCTCGCCTCATGTTCTTTCATTATACTATTAATTCTCGAAGACAAATGAGTCTTGAGAATTACTCTCTCCCTAATACTTCACAAAATGCTGTAACTGACATCAGAAAGTGACCGGGATTGACACTTTGGGGGATTTACTGTGACCACAGCACCCAGTTGTGCTGAGGTAGAGACTTCAAGCCTCCACAAACTCCCACCTTCGTCATTTCTCTCACACACACAACATCAGCACTTTTGTCTGCAACAAACTGTGGGCAACACAGAAGTCAACCCAAATCCACAGTTTAGATCCATCATTCCACGCCTACTGCTGAACTGGAGAGATAACTTCTTTTTCAAAACATTGATCCAGAACACGAACATGGCGCCGGTAGTTCAAAACCAGTTATGCTGAGCTACACAGAGGGCTGAGATGTGAGGATCCTGGTTCAAAGCCAGCTGGAGCAGAAAGACAAGTCTGTGAGACCCTAATCTCGAATTATCAGCCAAGAGCAACAAACAAAGGCTCAAGTAGTAGAGTACCAGCCTGGAGTAAAAGAGCCAAGCCAAGAGCAAAGGGCCTTGAGTTCAAGTCTCAATACCTTGACCTGGTATTTGACTACATCAATTTGACAATGAGCAACAATTCAGCCCGTCCAGGGCTGCGGCGGCCTGAGTCTCTAGAGTCTAAGGTCTCCAGTCAGCTAGCCGATTAAGTCCCCACCCTGTGTAGCTACTCGCCTCTCTTACGAATCTTATGAAGATTTCAGTCTGGATTCCACAGGATCTTCTAAATTGGAGTCCACTTTTAAAGCCACTGAAAGAAGGGGAGCTTTTCAGCCCCAATAGCCTGTCCTTGTTCTGAGCCTTCGGGCTAACACTTTACAGACAACATTTATCAGTAAGTATAATGTGTACCCCACAAGATAGAAGCTGGTTCTGCCTTCAGAATTCACAGGGAGGGGAAAAAGAGGACGTATAATAGGTCTGTCTCCTATTCAGTGAAATGCTCTAGCAATCCGAAGTCCCCTGCAAGGGTGAAATCAGGTAGGGGCCTGATTGTAAACACTCCCAGTATCCAGCACCACTACAATCCAGCCACCGCCCCTCCCTCCTGATGGCTCTGTTCCCCCAAAGGTAACCTGAAAAGCAAGGACTTCTCAAAGGGTCCTCTCTTTAAGGCTGGGCCTAAATGAAAACATTCTTCCTGGTCAGTTTCTGGCTTTCATGATGGGGGGCGGGGGGGGGGGGGGTTGGAGTGCTGAAGCAGAGACTCTAAAGAAAAGACAAGCAGGCCTAGAATCCATTCCACCCTCACCCCTTAACTAACATTCCTGAAGCCACAGGGGGCTTCTTGACACCCAGCTGGAGCATTTAATGTTTCTTAAAGCAGCTAATAAATGCCCCCTTCGGAATCCAAGCCACTGGGGTGACATTTTCAGACAGCTCCATCTGACAGCTCCATCCTCTCCCCCACTGGCTGAATTCAAGGGGAGAGGGGAAAAAGCCAAACTAGCAGGGCTGGGGAGGGGAGGGAGCTCAGTTAGTACAGCAAGGCCCAGGGTTTCCTCCCCAGCACTGCAAAAGAAAAGGGAGAGGAAGACCATGGGCCGCTGGGACTGAGGGGAGCCATTGAGAGATTATTTTTTAATACATTACTATAAATTGCACTATTCAGATCCGAGATGTCTAGTGAAGCAAACACTCCCGAGAACATCTACTCAATTAAAAAGAAAGTCAGCGACAAAAGGTGATGAGGAAGTAGCCTCAGAGAAAAAGGGGAGAAGAACAGCAAAATCAAATTCATCCAAAAAAAACCTACCTCCTGAAAGACAAGTGAAAGGTAGTAAATCTCAAACACAGAGAAAAATAGCATCCAGCAAGAGAAAACCCGGCAGCCTCCTTCAAAGGATAGCGAGACCATCTATCTGCAAGTTAAGACGGAATCAATGATAAATTCAATATCATCTCAACTACTTACATAAAAGATTGCTACCGCAGTGTGAAACCCCGGAAGCTGCTCCAGGAGAGTTGAACTGTTTACCTAATGTTTCAGATCTACTAAAAGATGGGGCAGGCACAGGATAGAGCTAATAAGAAAGGTCTGATATCACTGCAGGAAGAAATAACTTAAACTAGTGGAAACCCACAGTGTTGATAAATGGGAATACTGAATGCTTAAAAGACAAAGTACAAATTCTGGCTCAGGGACAGCACAAAGGCCCTGAGCTCAAGCCCCAGGACCAACAAAAAAAGAAAACAAAACAAAAAGAGAAATCAGCAGGACCACAGATATTTCACAGATCCTGGCAAGTCCTACAGTCTCAGAACCAGAAAAACCATTGCCGTTCTTTCTTCAAGAGGAACATGGGAAAACAGGTTTTAGTGTGGAGGTTTTGTTGTTGCATTGTTGTTTTGTTGTTGTTGTATTTTTTAAGCATTGGACTTGTTTGCTAGAGGTAACAAGATTTGAAGCTACAAGTAAATGGGTGGAACCCTGTGACCATCTCTGAGCCTTGCTGGACTTCTGCAGAGCTCCTCAAATTCCCTGAATGTTTCTCTCTAGGATGCTAAGTATCCTTTCACTTCACATCAGAGAGAAAAGTCAGACTTTACACTCTGTAAGCTTATAAAACACAGCATGAGAGAGTCCCTGTTTCTTTTTCCTTTCTCTGGCAACAATAACAACAACAACAACAATAACAACAACAAAAAGCCCAGATGAAGCAAGTATTTGTTTGCATTTTACTATGTAAATAAAGCTTGTTTCTCAGGGCCAAGCTAGAGAAGAAGACAGAGCTTCACAGGAACACTGGAAATGGCAAGGGGCTTTTAAAGAAACCACCCCCAAAGGCCAAATGTCTTGAAAAAGAAGAATGAAGCAACTAGAACACTTTAAAAGCAAAAGGCAGAGGCCTACCTTCCATCTAAACAAATGATTTACAGTGTCTAGGGATACTGCAGTTGTCACACCTGGTGACAGGGGCCAATGGCCTCCAGTCGGGGAGAGAAGCTGTTGAGTGGGTCCAGGAGACACCCAGCAGCTATCCTAAGGGGGTATGATTCAGCTCAGACAGTGAAGAATGCCAAGGTTGAAAACCTGTCGCTCCCAGATGTCACCACAGTAATCATTAGGGATCTATGGAGTCACCATCTCATTTCCAGAGTACATTCCGGGACTTGCCAGCTCTGTGGCCTCGGGGTACACACAATGTAACCTCCAGTTCCATCTACAGAACGAGCTAAGGGACATTCTGGATGTACCTGGAGGACCGAGTCGGCTTTGTTTTGTGAGTCTTGTTTTGCAGTGTTGGGAGACTGAATGCACGCATGCCAGGCAAGCTCTCTACCTCCAGCTCCATTCCTGTTTTGACATGAGGACTCCTCTAAGGCTTCCAAATGACATGCAAATTCTTCAAACGATACCTGCACTATGGCCAAGACAAGGTGCCATCTTACTTTTGATCAAGTTAGTCCCCAAAATCAGAGCCAGCTAAATAGCAAACTGTGCAGTAAAGAATATTAATTGTGTACATAACCATTTAATTACAAAGATTTAAGTGCAGAAGATAAGGTTACAAGAACTAGCATTTACTTATCTGCTGCTACGACCGGAAAAGAAAAATTCAAAGCTCAAGATTAATTTTATTTCTAGTGGGAAAACTCTCCCCAGTATCTACCATAACATCTACTCGCCATCGACCTCACCCACTTTTTCTTATGCCAATAATGGGGCTTGAACTCAGGGCCTTAAAAATCTCCCTTGACTTTGCTGCTCAAGCCTGGCCCAGTACTACTTGAGTCACACCTCCCCTTCCAGCTTTTTGCTGGTTAATTGGAGGAGATAAGAGTCTCTGGCTTTCCTGCCCAAGCTGGCTTCAAGCCACAACTCTCAGATCTCAGCCTCCTAAGCAGCTAGGAGTACAGATGTTAGCCAGCTGCACCCAGCTTGCTACTTGTACTTGTACTTGTACTTGTATACATGTACTTCACAGTTACCATTTTGAGTGTCCTTCTGGGTGTAGCGGGGCAGCACTGGGGCTTGGACTCAAGAGCCTTATGTTAGCCAGGCAGGCCTCTACCACTGAGCCATGCCTCCAGCCATTTTAAAGCAATGTTGCAACAGTTAATTCTCCCCTCCCCTCTCCCCTCCTGGAAGTAACATGGATGATCTCAATACAAGAGAAAAGACAGGTATGTAAACTATGTAGAATGTTGCTGGTGTTACGAAATAAGCCCTGTGGTTAAAAACACACATGTGCAATCGCATGAGGGCAATAGAAATACAAAAGGGCCCCAAGCAGTTCTGAATTTCCAGTGCCCTAAATGGGCAAAACCAGACTTTTCGTGTGTGTGTGTGACTCTGTGTGTGTGTGTGTGTGTGTGTGTGTGTGTGTTGATTCTGGGGATAGAACTCAGGGCCTGGGTACTTTCCCTAAGCTTTTCTTGCCCAAGGCTAGTGTGTTACTACTTGAGCCATAGCAACTCGTTCAGTTTTTTGCTGAATAATTAGAGGTAAAACACTCACAGCCCAGGCTTGCTTTGAACCTTGATCCTCAGATCTCGGGCTGCCAAGTAGCCAGGATTACAGGAGTGAGCCACTGGAGCCCAACAATACTTTTCTAGTCCCACTTAATCACATATGAAAATGGAATAAAACTGGGAACACCGCTAAATGGAATAGCTTAGCATTACTGTTTGGCTCAGCACACCCCTTCAGTTTCTAGAAAGCAAAGAGAAGCAGGAAGGCCCCTAAGAATGCAGAATTTTTTAGAACCAGGATAACTATACAAAAGAGGAGCTCAGCTAAGCCTCTTTAAAGTCTCGTTAAAAACACAGAGCAAGTTCTGTCTTACACTGTGAAAAACCAAAAAGCAAGGATCTATAATGGTTCAATAATAGTCCACAATGTATTCCACTTGCTATTGAATCATGTTTTTCGTGTTTGGGCTTTTAAAAGAAATTTATGACACAAGGTATGGCAGTTTCTGCCTGTAATCCCAGCATATGGGAGGCTGAGGTAGGAGGGTGAGAGTTCCAAGACTTCCTGGGTTACATACCTAGAACTTGCCTCAAAAAAAAAACACCAAAAAACCAATAATACATGAAATCCTAAAGGTTTGCATGAATTTCTTTCAATCTTTTTCACTGTTGCCATCAGAAATGCCTTCCAAAGCCTTCAGTGGGAAGCACAAGCCAGTGGTGCAGCTCAGTGGAAGAGCCACTTGACTTGCCTACAACTGGCCAGGCCTGGGTTTGATCCACACACCTACAAAGAAAGGCAAGATACAAGCTAGTGTGCTTCGAAAGAACTAGGAAGTACATGACTGGCCCACTGTCTTTTCAGAGAATCAGCTTGCTATAGGAGTAAATATGGATTTATTTATAACAATGTCAACCTCCTTCCTGAGTTCAACATAACTCCAGGGCACAACCAAACACATCTCCCCTGCCCCCCTCCCTAAACATAAAAGTGAGAGGAGCTACAGGTAGCAGAGTGACGGAGCACTTATCTAGAGTCCCAGTACCAACACAGAAAGAAACGGGCAGGCAGACAGACAAACGGGCAGACAGGTAAAGCGGGCAGGCAGGCAAAGGAAGAGCAAAATGGGAGAAATGTGTAGTAGCCTCATTTGCTGGCTGAACAACAAAAGCTATCCTACACCTCCTGAAACCATACTCCTGGGGTGGGTGGGTTTAGGCTTCCTTTAATGTCTTCCTGCTGTGGGGAATGAGGCAGGCAGCAGATAAAACCAGTAAGTCACCTTCAAAAGCTTGTACTAGTCAAGAATATTTACATTTCATGGGAACTTTGCTCTTAGGAAGGGGGGAGGAGGGGAGGGGAGGGGAGGGGGGGGAGAGTCTGTTCAACTCTTCCCAGAGGACCTTCATCACCACTGGTTAAATGGGTGTTAAATGGTTTGCTGTTGGCCATCAAGGGTTAATACCGGGCTCAGTTCAAGATAGCTTTGAGTCCAGCGACAAGATTAATTCCCATTTGCAACAATTTACAAAGCAATCCCTCCCCAACACACACACACACACACACACACACACACACACACGGGTCCTAACTTCATAGGCACGTTGGGAAGTTCTTGTGGGAAGCTTCACCGAGCCCACTGCGCCCATGGACAGGGCCCTGGACGTGGTCAGTGAGCCCTGGGTGAGGGGGGGTTGAGGATGATGGTGGTGGTGGTGGTGGTGAGGTTCCCGAAGCCCAGCCGGCGGCACTGGCGTCCCAAGGCGAGCAAGCGCGCAGGTACAGCGCGGGCGAGGCCACCGAGCCCAACAGGTGGGCGCAGCTTGCTGTCCCCGGAGAGGAGGGGGGGACCCCCCCAGTTCCCCCGGGAGGCAGGCCTGCAAGTAAGGGGGGTCACCTTGCCGAGGACGAGGGGTGCCCAGGCAAAGGAAGAGGGAGGGGGATGGGGAAGGAAAAGTGGGACTGGGGAGCAGAAGCCATTTAACCTCCTCTCCCCATGGCTGGAGAGAGGTAGCCCAGCGGCCGAGATGGCGCCGGCGGAACTTTGCACCTCAAGCCGGCCCCGGTGGACGCCGCCCCCCTCCACCATCTCCTCCCCCAGTTCCCCCACTGGTGACACCGGCAGACGCGCGCACCCCTACCCCCAGCCCACCTCACCCCAGCCCCAGCGATCTCAACCTCACCTGGCCCCAGGACTCTGGCAGGGCCTTTTCCCAAGAGTGCCTTGCTGCATGCATGGATAGCTTGGGGCTCCCCCCCCCCAAAGGGGGTGACCGGTAGACCCCCAGCCCATCCCCTCCAAAGACCAGACCCGAGCGCGCAACCCGGGCAAAGCAAGCGCCCAGCTTCGTGGCCACCCCACCTATCCCCCCCCCCCCCCGGGGACTGTCACCGGGCGGGCCTGGCCAGTAGTCTACCTTGGTGATGACCAGCGGCTCGCCATGCTCGCGACCGCCCTTCAGGGTGAAGCCCCACGGCGCGCCGCCGCTCAGCAGCACCTCCACCAGGCGCCCGCCATCGGGCGGACCCCGCGCTTCGGCCTCCGCCTCCGCCTCCGCCTCCGCCTCCGTCTCCACCGGGCGACCGGGCCCGGCACGGGGTTCCGAGCCTTCCTCCTCCTCCATGGCGCTAGGGCGATCAGCCCCCCCCCTCCACCGCACACACCCGTCACCCTGGGCCAGCCAGGCCAGCAGCAGCAGCGCCCATGCACTTCGGGGGGAGCGGCCCCCGGTGTGCCCACGGTGTGTGGGGAGGGGGGGGCGTGGGGGAAGCAAGGCGGCTTCCGGGAGCCCACCGCAAACCCCCCCAACAACAACACCACCCCCCGGCCTTCCCAGGCGGGCCACTTGGCCAAACTTGCACGGCAACTTGGAGGCGGCTGGCTGGGGGAGAGAGAGGGAGAGAGAGAGAGAGAGAGAGAGAGAGAGAGAGAGAGGAGCGCACAGGCCGGGACCGACCGACCGCGCGCGCGGGTAGGGGACAGGGTGGGGAGGGGAGGGGAGTAGGGTGGGTGGGAGGAGGAGGAGGAGGAGGAGGAGTGAGGAGGAAGGGCGCGCGGGGAGGATTGGCTCAGGGGGCGGGGCACAGGGGGCGGGGCTCCCCGGAACCCCCCCTCCTTCCCTCCCTCCTCGGAGGGGTGGGAAAGGGGGCGGGGACCGGGGCGGGGAGGTGGGGGGGGGGTGCGCGCTACGCTGCGCTCCCGGGGTGGCGCACGGCCCAGGGCCCCAGCGTGCGCTTCCGAGTTGCGCGCTCCTCCCTGGGGGAGGGGGGGTGTCGGTGGTGCCCGGTGGGTGTTATGGGGAGTGGCGCGCTGGGGAAAGGGGGGGGGCAAAGATCCTTACGTTTTGGGGGTAGGGTGTGGGGGGGTCCGGTGGCACGAGAGGAGGATCGCGCTGGGTGGGGGTGGGGGAAAGGTGGAAGGGCCCCGGGGTAGGAGGAGGGGCGCGGGGAGTGGGGGGGGGCTGGAGCGGCCTCCGGAGCTCGCGCCCTCCGCGGGGCACGGGGTGGGAGCGCAGCGCGCGCGCGATCCCGAGCTTCCCCCCCCCCCACCCCCGAGCGGGACGGACCCTGGAAAGGTGGGAAGTCGGGGGGTGGGGGGACGGGATCGGCGCGCGTGATCCCGAGCTTCCCCCCGCCTCCCGCCTCGAGAGCCGGACGCTGGGAAGTCGGGGGATCGGGGGGGGGGGGTTCGGGATCGGCGCGCGCACGCACTGCGCTCCCCCGGGGTGGCGCACGGCTGGGGCCCAGCATGCGCGCTTCCCGGGTGCCCGCCCCTCCCCCCGACAGAGCTGGGGGTGGAAAGGGAGGGCAAAGACCGTACGGGTGGGGTGGCTGGGGTGGGGGTGGGGTCCGTTGGCACCAGGGAAGTGTCACTGGAGGGTGAGGGTGGCAAGCACAAGGTGTCCCGTCCCGCCCCCCACACCCCGCCCCGTGCTGCCTGGTTCCGGTGCCCCCAGTCTGGGAAGGACAAGAGTGGCAGTGGTAGCCCCCTGAGCAAGCGGCCTGCCAGTGCCTCCCTCCGCCTTTGTTCCCTAGGATCACTTCGCGGGGGAGGGGGGGTGTACCCGCTGGTGAGGTGGAAGCGCAGCTGGAACAACCCCCGCCCCCCCCAGCTCCAGGGATCTCAACCTCACCTGGCCCCAGGACTCTGGCATGGCCTTTCCCAAGAGTGCCTTGCTGCACCTATAGCTTGGGGCTCCCCCAGAGACCTTAAGGGGGTGACCTGGCAGTCTGAACGGTCAGGACTCTCTCCTCCCCAAGTCCTGACGCTGAAGTTGGTGCCCTGAAAGCCCCCCGGGCTAGAGAGGGCCATTCCACCTGCTATGCCCACCCACCAAGGTCCTCCCTCCTTCCCTTCCCGGGAACACGGCCCTCGGGTGGCACCAGGCCCCGCAAGGAATAGTATCTTCTTCCAGGAAACCTTTCCATTCTCTCATGGGAGGGAAGTTCTTAATGTCGTCCTCCCACATATCTCTTTCCCCCACACCCTGGGAAGTGTTGTGAGAGATTGTGGATAGTTACCGCTCCCTTTTTCAATTCGCATCCAACTCTATAGTCTGCCTTGGACATCATGGCTGTCTGTAGATATTTGCCTTCTTGAACATTTTTTTTTCTTTCCCGTGGTTTAGGTATGTTTCTTTCCTGTTGTTGTTGTTTGTTTGTTTTTTCAGGCACTCCTGGGGCTTGGACTCAAGGCCCTGGCTTCATTTTGCTCAAGGCTAGCACTGTTCCACCTGAGCCACAGTGGCACATTTGGCCTTTACTATATATGCGGTGCTGAGGAATTGAACCCAGGGCTTCATGTATATGAGGCAAGCACTCTTGCCACTAGGCCATATTCCTAGCCCCCGGGTATGTTTCTTCAAAGCAGGTCCACCCCCCCCCCCCCCCCCCGCCTTGGGCACAATGGCTTTGGTAGGTATTTGCTTTCTTTGCAAGAAACTCTTCTTTCATTCTTTGTGTAGGTTTCATTAAAGCAGCTTGAGTGCAAGCACTTTTAGAAAGCTGGGATGTGGAGAGAGCTTAAAGGATCAACACAAAAAGCAGGGGACCAAGAGAGTTGGGAGAGTCTTTGGCCATCGCCACTGGGGACACTTGGGTCCGAGTTTCTTCAGAGTTCAAGGAAGACGTTCCGTGCTCCGTTTTACTCGTGGCCCAACCAGCCTCTGAGCTTAGAGTCCATTCTGCACTGTCAGCTGTTGTTCTAAATCCACAAATGAGTCCGTGTGGAGCTGAAGGAATCCGGTTTAATCTTGGCAGGTGGGTTATGTTCATGTGGAGGTCCAGGTTGTGATATTGGGCTATACTTTCATGTTTCCATTGGGTCTGGGGATGAAGTTCACTAACAGAGCCCTTGTCAAGCATGGTGGAAGGCCTAGTTTCTATCTGACACCACATACGCTGCAAAGATTTTCACATTGGGAGTGGCAAGTGAAGGGTCTCTATGACTTCCCTGTATTGTTTTTTACAACTATGTGTGAATCTAAAATTACTCGATTTAACAACTGGATGGGAGCAGGGTGGGGGGCTGCGAATATGGCCTAGCGGTAGAGTGTTTGCCTTGTGTACTTGAAGCCCTGGGTTCGATTCCTCAGCACCACATATATAGAAAAGGCCAGAAGGGGCACTGTGGCCCAAGTGGCAGAGTGCTAGCTTTGGGCAAAAAGAAGCCAGGGACAATGCTCAGGCCCTGAGTTCAAGCCGCAGGATTAGGCCCCCCCAAAAAAACAGTGGGTAGAGCCCCGCTCCAGTGGCTCACACTTGTAATCCTACTCAGGAAGCTGCGATCTGAGGAGCACAGTGCAAAGCCAGCTGAGGCAGAAAAGTCAGTGAAACACTAATGTGCAATGAACCAACAGAAGGGCAGAAGTGGAGGTGTGGGTCAAGTGGTAAGGCTCCAGCCTTGAACAAGCAAAGCTATGGGACCTCACTCGGGTTCCGAGTTCAAGGCCATGAACCAGCACAAAAAAAGAGGAACTATTTAGCTTGAGTTAATGTACAAGTTTCTATATTTTCATATAGTTTAAGGAAAGAAAAACAACAACATTGACTTGGAACAGGGAGTGGCTCTATGGACTGAGGCCCTGGGCGAAATCCTATTTCATAAACAAGCCATTGAGTTTTTCAAGTATTTATAACATTGCCAATGAGCATGGGCTACTTGGCACTTGTTATTTTCCCAATACCGGGCAAAGGGTGCTGGAGGAATGTTAAAGATGCAGGAAATAGCGCAATCAAATGCTACATTGCTCTTGACTACCGAACTGTTGGCAGGAAAGAAATGAGAGGAGAAGAAAACTAATGAACATAGGTGATTTTTTTTTACATTCTTTCATTGTGGAAATGTCAAACCAGCACAAAAGCAGAGCTCTTGTTCTATGCATCACCCACTTCTTTCCAAGATGTGCCTTGCAGACTGGGGACAGAGGGAGAAAGAAAGTCTATCAGGTGGGGAGCCCAGCATAAAACTGGCATGCTAGTAGCAGAGTACTACTTGGGAAAGTGGAGGAGGCTCAGGAGTAATAGAAAGCAGAAACCTCCCCATGGGTGCACAGTTACCCCATAATGTCAGAGTTGGAAGCTAAATAGCTATCCCCTGTCCAAAACGCCAAGGTACTAATCTCTACCATCCAAAGATTCAGCTTCCATGGTCTCCGTTAACACGGCCACTGTGCATTACACACATTTTGAGACCTTATTCATATCTTATTATAGCACGTTTTTCTATTTTACTAGTTGTTATGGATTTCTTACTGTGCCTAGCTTCCAAGTTCAACTTGATCGCAAATGTGCTTGCGCAGGAAGGCAAACCGTCCAGGGGCCAAGTCCTATGTGTGCCTTCATGCACACGGTCGGCAGAAGAAAAGGCCCACGAGGGCGGCCGAGCTTTAGTGCCTTCTGTTGGTGGCAGGCAGAGCCCTGTCCTTCAACCAACATGCCTTCACTGTCCACTGCTTTGGAAGCCCAGCATTGAAAGAGACAGGATCTACGCCCAAATGGAATGTAGCCTCTGGGAAGAGTCAACCTTGACGTTGGCAAGGGGTTTTGTAGCTCCCACTGTGGGGCATGAGGGCCAAGGTGTGACTTGCACGTGTTGTTTGTGTCGAGGAGGACACTACCGCTGGTGAAGGAACTGAGGGGGCCGCAGAATGAACAGGGTCATCCAAGTGAGCACTGGAAAGGTCTCGCAGGAACAACATTCTCTCTGCTGAAGGAAGTCCTGACTACAGATGTGATTGGGGAAAATTCCTCACTGGCCACTGGCCAAAATACTTGTTTCAATGGAATCTGTTTTCCTGAACTTCAAGGGATGTAGCAAGTATTTCACTCGCTGAAAGGTTGGACTCCTGTGATTTGTAATCACAGGAAGTAATGGAAGACAACTGTTTGAAAGGGAACAGAAGCTGGGGTGCTGGTGGCTCACACCTGTACCCCTAGGAGCTCCTCAGGAGGCTGAGATCTGATTATCACGGTTCAAAGCCAGCCCGGGCAGGAAAGGCCATAGGACTCTCCTCTTCGATGAACCACTAGGAGACGGGAAGGAGTGCTGTGGCTCTAGTGGGCAAAATATCTCAGAGACAGCACCCCTAAGACTAAGAAGAAAGAAAAGACAGTGAGCAGAAATTTAGTTTTTCTATTACATACATCAGCTCTTCCAAGAAGAGACTAAGAATATTTCTAAAAATGTCAGATGGTGAGAATGCTTTACTTTCCCTTAAATCATACACGTGGAAGCCAGCAGGAAACATTATATGATGTCCATTACATGAGAAGTTTTTTCTTGGGAGGATGTAGCTTAGTAATAGGGCACTTGCGTAGCTTGTACAAAACTCTGGGTTCAGTACCCAGTGGCTCCTGCCTATCATTCTAGCTACTCAGAAAGTTGAGGTCTGGAGATCAAGGTTCAAAGCCAGCCCAAGCAGGGAAAGCCTATGAAATTCTTACTGTCAATTAACCACCAAGAAGCCAGAAGTGGAGGTGAGGCTCAAATGGTAGAGCACTAACTAGCCTTGAGTGAAAAATCCAAGCAAGAGTGAGACCCTGACAGGAAAAATCTTATTAGACTATTCTCATCTCCAATTAACCAAGAAACATCTTCCAAGTGGAGCCACGGCTCAACTACGAGAGCAGCCGCCTTGAGTGGAAAAGCTCAACACGAGCACAAGGCTCTGAGTTCCAGCCCCAGTACTGGCACAGACACAAAATAATAATAATAATAAAAGAGAATTAATTTGTATTTTGAGAAACGGTACACACGGGACTCTTATACCTGTTACTCAATTTCCCTGCATGTTCACGACAGTGTTTTCATAACTGTCTTTCATCACTAGGATGGTGGTCAAAGCTAAGGAGTTCGTGTGGAAAGATCGAAAGACAAGCCAGGCATTTTGTGCAGTGTCCATTGCTGGCCTCGTGTTTCCGCGAGGAACAGAATGAGGTCCTGGGATTTGGGAAAGGGACACTATAAAGGCAAGTTGCCCTTCTCCTCCCACCCTGTCCGTTGCTACATCGTGTCCACCTGTCTTTCTTCCTGGCCACGTGTGTGTGGAAGGCAGCAACTTTCAAGTTTCACCACTAACATTCCAGACTGGACTGGTTTTGAACCTCTATCCTCAGATCTGGGCCTTCTGAGTAGCCAAGATTATAGGTGTGAGCCACTAGCCCCTGGCTAGCTTCTCTTTATTATTTTTTTTTAACGTCAAACTAAATACTCTGACAATCCAGCAATACATGACACACATACTTCTTATTTTGTCACTGTAATCAATCCGATACTAGGGAAAGGGCGTTGGCAAATTAAGGACTGAGCGCTGGCCACTGATTTGGTGAACAGAGGCTGTTGGCACAAAGACAAGTCCATTCATTTACCTCCAGTGTATTGACTATCTGGGGCTCGGTCTATACCATCTGGCTCTTTCAGAAAAACTTGGCCCCCATGATCAACTAGAAATGTTATAAAGTCCAAAAACCTTGGGCTACGTGCATGGTTTCAGTCTATGTGTTCAATCCAGGGAAGAGCGAGGAGATCCAGAGACTGAAGAACAAAGGGCCCTTACTCTAAATCCATCGGGCCCTGCTCATAGAGACCATTTGTTCCCTTCTGTATATCAGTTACTTCTCAGCCCTTCTGGTAGTGAGAGATGTGTTCCGTGTGTGTGTGTGTGTGTGTGTGTGAGAGAGAGAGAGAGAGAGAGAGAGAGAGAGAGCTGCTGCAGTAGACAGGAAGGGGAGAAGCAAGGCATTGAGAATGGGCTGCCCCCACACCAGCGCTCACCGCAATCCAAGACCCTGAGGTTAATGTGGATTTCCTATTCTCTTCTCATGGCCACATGAGAACCACGAAGCAGCCAACGATTGGCACTGGCGAGCGCTTGGGTGCAATGCCCAGCAGCAAAATTAAATAGAGAAGGAAATAGATTCATTAATCACAAACCCCGTGGCTTTTACAGAACTGAAACTCGACACTCTTCTGCGCATGAGGACTCCACATCAATCAGGCGTGCTGGGAAGGAGTCATCTCGGTTGGCTGTATCACTGCAATGTACTACAGAAACAACCGCTTGAGCCAGGGGACGCCTCACCCCGTGTAATACTACCTACTCCGGAGGCTGAGATGTGAGGATTGAGGTTTGAAGCCAGCCTGGGCAGAAACGTCTGCGAGCCTCTTACCTTTGAAAGTAACCACCAAAACAGCTGGAAGTGAGGGCCAGCCACCAGCCACTCACACCTGTAATCTTAGCTAGTAAGGAGAGTGAGAGCTGAGGTTCATGGTTGAGAGGCAGCCCAGGAAGGAAAGTCCATGAGACTCCAATTAGCTGGCTGAAAAGCTGGAAGAGGAACAGAGGCTCAAGTGATTTAGTGCCAGCCTTCAGCGAAAAGCTCAGGGACACTGTCTAAGCCCTCAAGACTGACACACACACACACACACACACACACACACACACACACACACACACAAACACACACAGGAAATGGAGTGGTGGCTCAAGTGACAGGGCAGCATCCTGAGCAAAACGCCAAGCAAGAACGCCAGAATGCCCAGGCCCCGAGTTCAAGGTGGGAAGTGATTGTACCCAGGGCACCAATAATCTCTGGCTTCGGGAAGGCAGGCGATCACCACAGAAATGTCCCTGGTTTTAGGATCCACCTCCCCTCTCTTTCCAGCTCTTGGCCTTCTGCTTCTCTTGCCATGCTGAACTTTTAGCCAATACACCCGTTGCCTGTGCCGTGTAGATCCCTTGTTCTACTTGTAGACATTACTTCCCACCCACTCCTTCATAAGCTGCACTATTAACACGAGGACCAATTTTTTTTTTAAAAAAGGGCAAGAGCAGCTTTCTCCTGCTGACCTTGCCTGCTGGCCCCAAACAATTAGTGTGCTCTAAAAACCAAGAAAGGCTATCATTAAAAAAAGATATGCATCCTGGAGAAGCAGAGGCTTGGAAAAATGACTCCTCCTGGCACAAAGTGCTTATCTCAAAGGATAAACATCTGTGGCAGGAGGCCTTCCTTATCTCAAGGATAAACACCAGTTTTACAATATATGGCGCAATGCATTCTTTCCTAAAAGGAATGCCCAACAGAATGGTCATAGATTTAAAGCACTGGACAGTGTCAGGGACCCTGAGCCCAAGTGGAAAGAGTGTAACAGACAGCGGTTAAGAGCAAAGATAAACACCTATCTTGTGCATAACTCTAAGTTCGACCCTGCCTTTATCATAAATATTCCTGATGCCAACAAAGCCGGCGTCTCTCTCCCTCTAAGAGCACCCGCACCCCTTTCAGTGGGAGCCCCTGCCTTTCTGCTTGTCGGTCTGCTTTTTGTCTGTTTGCTACTTGCTTGCTTGCTTACTGAAAAAGCTTTGCCACGTTTTCTTACCATTATGTCTTACCCAGAAATTCTTACTCTTAGTTCAAAGTGAAAAGCCCCACCTTTTAGAAGGAAATGTCCCCACCTCACACCTGGACACGCTGACACGGCCCTGTCCTTCTCCAGGACTTAGGACCTCAGTGCTGCCAGCTCACGCTACTGATCTCAGTAGGAAAACATCCTTCCACACTGAGAGATCCTCTTGCGACCATGACATCCCAAGCTCGACGACTCTAAGGTGCTCACAGACACAACCAACAGCGAGGGCTCCTGTCTATGAATGCATGTCTCCCCTCCAAGTCTGCAGGCCGAGCCTGCTCTAGGTCACTCTGGGATGTGCACCAGAGGCTGTGTTCTCTATCTGTGTACAGGTTGTTTCAATCCAGTCCCTTTCCACGGGCTCGCCCCCCACCCTGCCCCGCCCGAAAAACCATCTGGAATTAAAAATGATTCCTGAAGGAATACCTCAGGTCAAGGGGATCCTATCCCACAGAGATCTCCATTTGGAATTAAAAATTATTCCTGAAGGATTAAGTACAGTCAAGGAGATCCTGCCAGCCTCCCTCCCCCCCTCCAGCAAACAGCTGCCTAGGGAAAGCCCTCTTCCATAGCTGAGAGATACTTCCAGCTCTGACTTGCTGTATGTCCTAGAAAGCTGGGAACTCCTCCTTCCTATATGTTACTCCCCATGAAGTTCTTGACTTCACTGTCTTTGGCCTCCACGTCCCTTAGAAAGCAAGCTCCGTAAGAAAAGAGACTTTCCTCCCAAGCACAGCCATAGTCTCTCATTCTCTGGTGGGCAATGCCACGGAATTTATGTTAGAATAATAGGTAGAGAGGCTTGAGACAGAAACAACAATGTGGGCAAAGAATCGAATGACCCTGCACCTCGTTTACAGTTTTCTCTCATAGGCCAGAATCATTTCTATTTTAGGTCATATGGTTTCTAACAAATAATAACATTAATTATATGGCCCTTTATAATATATTGCAAGTATTCATATGTCAAACTTTCAAAATTATCTGAGGTTACTTAAGTCTCAATAAATTCTGTATTTATTTGCCAGTTAGTTCTCCACACTAAATTCTGTATTTATTTGCCAGTAGTTACATACTTCACACATAATCATGACTATGTATAAAGACCAATTAAGTTACATTATTCTCATCTGGAATGCTGATAATATGATATCTATAATGTGCAAATATCATTGGTGTACATAGAAAATTCACCTTGCAGTTTTGTTCCCTTTAAAAGTATGTGTTTGTTGTTTTTTTTCCCCTGTGGAATTACACTCCTCCACCAGAAAGAATGACATTGGATCCTTTGTAAAAGAAATGAAACCAAGCACAGGTGAGTGGCTCACACCTGTAATCCTAGCTACTAAACAGGCTGAGGTCTGAGGATCCCAGTTTGAAGCCAACCTGGGCAGGAAAAGAAAAGTCTGTGAAACTCTTACCTCCAACTGACTACCAGAAAACCAAAGTTTTTTACTGTGGCTCAAAGTGACAGAGCATTATATCTTGGAGAAAAAAAAAAAAGAAAGAAAGCTCAGGGACAGTGCTCAGGCCCTGAGTTCAAGACCCATAACTGACACAAAAAAAAAGGAATGGAAAGATTTGTGGAAAAATTATGTAAAGTGAAGTAAGTCAGGCCCATAGAGCAAAAGGATGCATGCTTTGTGCTTTCCCTTACACGCAAAAGCCAGCACTAGCTTCTAACCTCTCAAGTAAATCCACTGGGCAGTAAGCAAGTGAGCAGATGACCCGGGACCTGTCCAGGCTGCTGCTCGTGCTGCCGCCCCCGACAGCAAGGTGACAGCTACGCCGGCGTCTGTGACTTCAAGATGGGAGCCTCTATGGCAGAAATCTCTCTGAGTGTCTGTGGACATGAACGGACATGAAGGGCACAGGAATCCAGTGTCTGATGACAGCAGAGACACAATCACAGTGCGTGCGGTGTGGTGTGCGCAGGACACTCTGCCCAGAGATGCTGCTTGAGCCCGGATCCCAGGGCCCTGTGGAAACACAAGCGCCCCCACGCCACCACACAAAACAGGCCAAAGTGCCTCAGTGCCAACCCCTGCGCACTAAATAGTGGATGAAAAACCACGCAATGTCCAGTGCATGCCCACACGGACCAACAAGCCCAATCCATGCACAAGCATGCTCATGCAAGCAGCTCTCCCACACGCACCAGGAGGCCCACGCTCACTAGAAGACGCATGCACGCATACCAGGATGTGCATGGACACCAGGAGACCAGCGCCCAGTAGCAAGCACATGGGCTCCAGGAGACACACACACATACACACACACACACACACACACACACACAGGAAGCCCAAGCGTATAGGCCAACGCACACGCACACGCACACCAGTAGGCCAGAGCATACCACCAGGCTCCCACACCACATCTCCACAGCACCAGCAGGACCTCTCCCACCACTTGCACTCCCATGTGCACGAGCAACACTGTAAAAACATAGGCAGCCAAAAAGGAACACGCAACCGCGGGTGGGTTTCAGTCCGTCGGTGGCACTGTCTGGTGGAGTTTTCAGGGCAGAGCTCCCTAATATCATCTCAGCGTGTGGACCAGGTGGGGAGAGCATGCTCGTGCCGTTTCCACAGCGAACCACCATGTGAACTGCTTTAGCCTCTTCCCAACTGGGGTTTGAGTTCAAAGCATTAAGGGCGGGAGCTTCCAAATCCACTTCTGTAAGGTTGTGGTCTTGGAAAAGCACATTGTCATGTTGATTTAGACCAACTGGGTTTCTAGAAGTGTCTCAGCATAGAAATGAATCAACTGATATACAACTACATAGACAAATAGGTGAATGCTAAGAATAAAAAAAATCATTAGAAATTAAATAGGCAATCTGTGTGAATACGGTGTAGTCAAGGTTGATTGCAATGGGTGCAACACAGGAGAGGATACACAGCTTTAGTACAGCCTAGCAAGCATCCTGAGATATTTTTTCCCTAAAATGATACCCCAAACAATGAAACAAAAAACAAAAACAACAAAGGAGCAAAAGCATTGCTGTTTTCAGTGGTCCTTTGGCACCACCCAGAGGAAAATTCTCTTCAACAAGGCTGTGGTGCTCCTCTGTAGCAAGCACACAATCAGGTAGACTGAGTTTCACTGGATTCCTTGAAATGTCCTAGATCAGGAGAGAAAAAAAAAGAAAGAATACAACGAATACCATAATAGAAACAGTCTAATGGCACAGATTCAAGGTGAATATATCTGTTCTAAGGAACAAGGTAGCCCAACGAGGTAGAATATGTGTTTAAATTGCACAGCAGGAGAGACTGAGGGAGGAGGATAAAGAGCTGGAGACTTCACTGCTGAGTACAGTGAGATTCTCTTTCCCATACTGAACCACAGAACGATAAAAATTAAAGAGAAAATGAGCAGAAAACTTGCTGTTTGCAGTGGCTTTTTGGTGCCACCCAGTGGACTTTTATGAGCATAACCTCTGGCCAGCAGGTTGGCCAGTCCTGGGGCTTGAACTCAGGGCCTGAGCACTGTCCCTGGCTTCTTTTTTTGATCAAGGCCCACTTGAGCCACACTTGAGCACCACTTCTGGCTTTTTTGTGTGTATATGTGGCTTCATGCATGTTAGGCAAGCACTCTACCGCTAGGCCACATTCCAGGCCCCCAGTCATCTCCCCTCATTCCTCCGCCTCCTCCTCCACACCTCTCCTCCTCCTCCTCTTTCTCCTCTACCCCTCATTCCTCCTCCCCCCTCCTCCTCTTCTCTTCTTCCTCTCATTCCTCCTCCTCCTCCACTGTCCTCCTCCTCCTCCTCTGTCCTATTTCTCCTCCTCCTTCTCTGCCTCCTCTTTCTCCACTTAACCTCATTTCTCCTCCGCCTCCTACCCTCTCCTCCTTCTCATCTTTCTCCTCTTCTCCTCATTCCTCCTCGTCCTCCTCTTCCTCTAACTCCTCTTCCTCTCATTCCTCCTCTTCCTACCCCTCCCCGCTCATCCTCCTCCTCCTCCTCCTCCCCCTGTTCCCCTCTTCCTCCTCCTTCTTTTCCCTCATTCCTCCTCTTTCTTCGCCTCCTCCCATGTCCTCCTCCTTCTCCTCCTCCCTCTCCTCTTCTTCTTTTTCTTCTTACACTCATTCCTCTTCCTCCTCATCTTCCCCACTCCTCTGCTTTCTCTTTCCCTCATAACTCCTCCTTGTCCTCCCCTTTCTTCCTCCTCCTCTTTCTCCTCTTCACCTCATTCCTCCTCCTCATCCTCCTACTCCTCCCATCTCCATGTCCTCCTCTTTCTCCTCTTCCTCCATCTTTCCTACTTGTCCTCCTATTTCTTCTCTTCCTCTCATTCCTCCTCCTCCTCCTCCCCTCTCTTCCATCTCATCCTACCCCTCCTCCTCCTCCTCCACTCTCCTCGTCCTCCTCCTCTCATTCCCCAATACTCCTCCTCGTCTTTCTCCTCTTCCCCACATTCCTCCTCCTCCTCCTCCTCCCACCCTCTCCTCCTCCTCCTCTTTCTCCTCTTCCCCTCGTTCCTCCTCCTCCTCCTCCTCCACTCTCCTCCTATTTCTCCTCTTCCCCTCATTCCTTTTAGTCCTCCTCCTACTCCCCTCTCGTCCTCCTCCTCGTTGTCCCTTTCCCTAATTCCTCCTCCTCCTCTTCCATCTCCCCGTCCTCCTCAATCTCTTCCTCCTCCTCCCCTCCCCTCCTCTTTCTCTTCTTCCCCTCAATATTCCTCCTCCTCCTCCTTCTCTTCCCCTCATTCCTCCATCTCCTCCTCCTCCTTGTCTTCAATCACCTTCTCCATCTAATCTTCCTCTTGTCCTCCTACCCTTCCTTCCCCTCCTCCTCCTCCTCCTCCTCCTCATCCATCTCCTCTACTTTCTCCAGCTCCTCCTATTCCCTCTCCATCTCCTCCTCCTTGCTCCTCTACTTAGTTCTCTTCCCCTCATTCCCCCTCGTCCTCCTGCTCCTCCTCTCATCCTCTTTTTCCTCTTGACCTCAATTCTCCTCCCGTCCCTCGTCCTGTTCTTTCTCCTCTTCCCCTCATGCCTCTTTCTCCTCCTTTTCCTCTCTCCTCTACACCTCTTTCTACTCTTCTCCTCATCCCTACTCCTCCAATCTCCTCCTCCCCCTCTTTTTCCTCTTCCTCTCATTCCCGGTCCTCCTCTTCCTCCTCTCCTCTCCTCATCCTCCTCTTTCTAATCTTCCCCTCATTACTCCTGCTCTTCCTCTTCCTCATCCCCTCTCCTCCTATGTTTTCTCCTCTTCCCCTCATTCCTAGTCCTCCTCCTCAACACCTCTCCTCTTTCTCCTTTTCCCATCATTTCTCCTCCTCCTTCTCCTCCCCTCCTCTCTGCCTCCTCTTTCTTCTCTTTCCCTCATTCCTCCTCCTCCTCCTCCTCCACCCCACTCCTTCTCCTCCTCTTGCTCTTCTTCCTCTCAATCCTCCTCCTTTTTCCCCTTCTCCTCCTCCTCCTCCTCCTTCTCCTCCTCTCCTCTCCTCTTCTTTCCCTCATTCCACCTCCTCCCGTTCCTGCCCTGTCCTCCTCTTCCCCTTATTCCTTCTCCTCCTGCTCCTCCCCTCTATTCCTACTCGTCTTTCTGTTATCTATCTACCTAGCAATCTATGTATGTAACTTTCTATCTATCTATCTATCCATCTATCTATCTGAATAACTATCTATCTAACTATCTAACTATAAATCTTTCTTGGTATCTATCTATCTACCTATCTAATTATCTATCTATCTATCTATCTATCTATCTATCTATCTATCTGTCTGTCTGTCTGTCTGTCTGTCTGTCTATCTATCTATCTATCTAACTATATATCTATGTGTCTATCTATGTAACTATCTACATCTCTATCTGTCAATCTACCTCTGTATCGATCTATATAACTTTCTTAATATCAAGATATTTGCCTATGTCTTGACCTGTGTAACCATCTATATCACAAAATATCTATCTATCTATCTATCTATCTATCTATCTATCTATCTATCTATCTTTCTATCTATCTATCTATCTATCTATCTATCTATCTATCTATCTATCTATCTATCTTTCTATCTATCTATCTATCTATCTTTGTAACTATCTATTCAACTACATATCTAACTAATTATCTATTTATTTCACAATCTATCTAGGTATTTATCTATTCATCTATGTATCTATCTATATAACTATCCAAATAACTATCTAACTCTCTAATATCTACCTTTCTCGGTATCAATCTATCTATTTATCTATGTAACTATGTATCTATGTAACAATCTGTCTACCTAAGTATCTATTTATGTAACTATCTGTCTATCTATCTATCTATCTATCTATCCAATTATCTATCTATATATGTAACTATCTATTTATGTAACTACCTATCTATGTAAATATCTTCGTATGTAACTATCTATGTACCTAATTAACTATCTACCTACTATCTATCTAGCTATCTATCTAACTTTTAATCTAACTACATATCTCACTAACTCTCAATGTATGTGTGAATTTATTATCTATGTATCTATCTATCTATGTATCTATCTATCTACCTATGAAACAATCTATGTAACTATCTAACTACCTACCACTCTATCTTTCCATTTATCTATTTATGTAACTATCTATCTATTTATATAACTATGTAACTATCTATGTAACTATATTTGCATGAAGTATCTATCTATCTACCTATCTACTTACTCATCTATTTATCTAACTTTGTATCTATGTATCTAACTCTCAATGTCTATGTATCTATGTATCTATATATCTATCTTTGTAACTATCTATCTCTCTACCTGTCATCTGTATATCTATCTATCTACTTACCTACCTATCTATATAACTACCTATCTAAATAAATCTCAATGTATGTATGTATGTATGTATGTATGTATGTATGTGTCTATCTAATTATCAATCTATCTATGAACTATCTCTCCAAATAATTATCTATCTATCTAACAATCTTTCAATCTATCTATCATCTATCTATATACCTAACTGAATAACTAACTATCTATCTATCTTTCTAGTTATTGATCTATCTGTCCATCTATGTAACTATTTATCTAGCTAAGTATTTATCGATCTATGTAACTATCTATGTAACCATGTATCTAGCTGTTGGGGTTTTTTCTTGCCCCTCCCGGCTCGGACTCTTTCTTCTCTCTTCCTGCCCTCCGTAACGTCCTCTCCCCCAACTCTCGACCAGCAGGTAAATTAGAGTGAGACGTGGGGGTTCGGTCCGGCCTGGCGCGCGCGTGACCTACGTGGTAATGTGGCCGCTATCCTTCCCTGGGAGCTAGCGTACATAGACCACGGAGTTGGCTTCTGAGAGCGAACTAACTTTATTGAGAGAAGGACAAGGGGAGATGATTCCGAAGGAAGGGGGTTGGCCAGGATTCCGATAGGCCAAGAGCTGTCACCTGACCCCCAAGGGCTAGCGTCACTCTGAGCGCGCCGAGCCAGGGCGGAGTTTGTAGGCGCCGGGCTGGCTGGCAACTGGTTGGTCCAACCAGTTTCTCTGGATTCCAATCCAGAGGGGGTAGCAGGGCCGCATTCCCCAGGGCTGGGGGAGGTGCATCAAGCCCCTTCCATCAAGGCGAGAAAGATGGACCCCAACATCTAGCTATCTTGCTATCTATCTAACTCAATACCTATCCAATTATCTACCCATATATGTATCTAACTATCTATCTATCTATCTATCTATCTATCTATCTATCTATCTATCTATCGGTTTATCTATCTATGTAACTATCTACATATCTATGTAACTACCTGTATGAAAATATTTATGTATCTATCTACCTTTCTATCTATCCATCTATCTTTCTATCTATCCATCTAACTATGGATCTAACTAAATCTCATATGTATGTATGTATGTATGTATGTATGTATGTATGTATGTATGTATATATGTATGTATGTATGTATCTATTTATCTCTCTATATATGTTTCTATATATGTCTGTAATTATCTATCTAATAATCTATCTAACTATCTATCTGTCTATCTCTCTCTCTCTCTATCTATTCATCTGTCAATCTAGCTCTGTATCTAAATATATAACTATCTGAATATCAATCTTTCTAGCTATCTAACTACCTATCTATAGTCTAGGTATCTATCAATCTCTGTACCTATGTAACTATATAACAAAGTACCTATAAATCTATGTAACTATCTATCTAGCTATTTATCTAGCTATCTAACAAAATGTTATCTCACTAACCAACTCTCTGTTAATCTAATTATCAAACTATATAACTATCTATTTCTAAGTGAGCCAGACCAAAATAAACATGGACTCTATGGTCTCCCTTATTGGGAATAATTTTTTCAGGTTTAGGCAAGTCATAGCAGAGCATCACCCAATTGCTATACCCTTATGAACACATAAGATGATGCTAAGTGAAATGAACTCCATGTTATGGAAAAAAATTGTTATATCACAGTTGTAACTACTTTCAACGTCCCATGTGTATCTGCAGCTTCTATTATTGATGATGTTCTTGTATCACCTTCCTGTGGTTGTACCACACTATCTCTGTAATCTTACCTGAGTATATTGGAAACCGTGTATACTGGTAATAGAACTAGGAAATTGAAAGGGAATACCAAAATCAAGAGACACAGGGTTAAAAAAGACAAGCAACTACAAAAGCAATACTTGCAAAACTGTTTGGTGTAAGTGAACTGAACACCCCATTGGGGGAAAGGGAAAGGGGGAGGGGGGAGGGGGGTATGAAGGACAAGGTAACAAAGAGTACCAAAAATGTATCTAATGCCTAACGTATGAAACTCTAAGCTCTTTGTACATAAGTTTGACAATAAAAATTTGACAAAAAATTAACAACTATCTACAAATTATGTAAAATGTTTTATGTAAATATCTATCTATAGGCCTACATATCTAGCTATCCTACTTTCTATCTGTATCTAATTAAAACTGAAGGTTTCTATGTATGTATGTATGAAAGTACATATGTATGTATGTATGTATGTATGTATGTATGTATGTATGTATCTATCTATCTATCTATCTATCTATCTACCTACCTATGTGTATAACTATCTATCTATTGGTCTAACTATCTATGTTTCTAGGTATCTATCTTTCCATCTAGGTCACTATATCTAACTAAGTATCTATCTATCTATCTATCTATCTATCTATCTATCTATCTATCTATCTAGGTGACTATCTACCTAACTAGTTAACTCTCAAACTATGCAATTATTTATTTATCTATGTAATTGTCTATCTATTTATATATGTAACTATCTACCTATCTATATAACTGTCTTTATATAACTATCTATATATATAACCATATATATAACTATATAACTATCTATATAACTATATCTATCTAACTACCTAACAAACTATCCATCTAACTATCAAACTATGTATCTACCTAACTCTCATTGTATTTATCTTTCTATGCATCTATCTATGTAACTATCTATCTAACTTCTTATCTATCTATGTATGCATGTATGTATATATGTGTGTATGTATGTATGTATGTATCTATCCATCTATCTATCTCTCTACATAACTATCTATATGTATAACTACCTATGTAAATATGTATCTAACTAAATTTCATTGTATGTATGTATGTATGCATGTATGTATGTATCTATCTATCTACTTAACTAACTGTATGTATAACTGCTTATCTAAATATGTATCTGACAAAAACTAAATGTATTCATGCATGTATGTATGTACATATATATCAATCAATCAATCTATCGATCTATCTATCTATCTATCTATCTATCTATCTATCTATCTATCTATCTGCCTAACTGCCTACATGTATAATTACCTATCTAAATAAGTATCTAACTAAATCTCAATGTATGTATGTATGTATGTATGTATGTATGTATGTATGTATGTATGCATGCATGCATGCATGCATATATGTATGTATGTATGTATCTATCTATCTATCTATCTACCTACCTACCTACCTATGTGTGTAACAATCCATCTATCTAACTATCTATCTTGCTAGGTATCTATCTGTTTATCTATGTAACTATATATCTAACTAATTATCCATGTATCTATGTTATTTTCTATCTATCTATCTATCTATCTATCTATCTATCTATCTATCTATCTATCTATCTATCTGTCTGTCTGTCTGTCTGTCTGTCTGTCTGTCTGTCTGTCTACCTGTCTGTCTGTCTGTCTGTCTGCCTATCTTTGTAACTACCTATCTAACTATCTAACTATTTATCTTTCTAGGTATCTATCTGTCTCTCTATGTATCTATGTATCTATGTATATATTTATCTATCTCTCTCTCTCTCTATCTCTCCCTATCTATCTCTCTATCAATCAATGTTACTATCTATATATGTAACTCTCCATTGAACTATTTAGCTTTCTGTCTAACTATCTAACTCTCTATCTATCCAATTATCTATCTATATATGTAAATATCTATCTAGGTACTTATGTAAATATCTAACTATCTTCGTATGTAACTATCTATTTGTCTACCTACCTATCTAGCTTTCTATCTATGTATCTACATAAATCTCAATGTATCTATGTATGTATGTATGTATTTAAGTAGGTAAGTATGTATGTATGTATGTACCTATCTCTCTCTCTATCTATGTAATGATCTCTCTAACTAATATCTATCTAACCATCTATCTATGTAACTATGTATAAATTTTCTATCTATCTATCTATCTATCTATCTATCTATCTGTCTGTCTGTCTGTCTGTCTGTCTGTCTGTCTGACTGTCTGTCTGTCTGTCTATCTGTCTCTCTGTCTGTCTGTCTATTTATCTATCTGTCTATTTGTCAAACTATATGCCCATTTGGATAACTATCTATCTAACCATATAATTATCTATCGTTATAGGTATCTATCTATCGGTCTGTCTATGTTAGTATCTATCTAACTAGGTATCTTTGTAACTATATATACATCCATCTATCTAACTATCTGGCTAAATATCTATCTATCTTTCTATCCAATTATCTATCCATGTAACTATCTATCTATTTATTCATGTAACTACCTACATATCTTTATAACTACCTTTGTATGTGGGTATCTATCTTCCTCACTATCTACCTATCTATTTATCCAAATATCTATCCATGTATTTCTTTCTCTTTATTAATGTAACTACCTACATATCTATGTACCTATCTTTGTATGTAAGTTTCTATCTATCTACCTATCTACTTACCTAAACATACATGTAACTTTCTATCTAACTATGTATGTAACTAACTCTCAATGTATGTATATATTTATGTATCTATGTATCTAAATAGGTGTCCATGTATCTATGTATCTATGAATCTATCTATCTATGTAACTATCTATCTAATTTCCTATCTAACTACCAATCTATCTATGTAACTATCTATTTATTTATATACCTATCTGTATAACTACCTATCTGTATATCTTTCTCGGTAACTATCTCTCTATCTATGTAACTATCTATTTAAATAAGTATCTACCTATCAATGTAACTATCTATCTATGTAACTATCTATCTAGCTATCTATTCAGCTATCTATCTACCTACCTACCTACCTACCTACCTACCTACCTACCTATCTATCTATCTATCTATCTATCTATCTATCTATCTATCTATCTATCTATCCAATTATCTATCTATGTAACAGTCTATTTCTGTAACTATCTACCTACCCATGTAACTATCTTTGTAAGTAACTATCTATCTGTCTATCTACATATGTATCTACCTACCTAACTATGTATCTAACTTTCTATGTTCTAACTTAATCTCTATGTATGTATGTATGTACGTATGTATGTATGTATGTATGTACGTATGTATCCATCCATCTATCTGCGGGATGGGAATATGGCCTAGTAGCAAGATTGCTTGCCTCCTACGCAGGAAAACCTGGGATCAATTCCCCAACACCACATATATAGAAAAAGGGCAGAAGTCGCGCTGTGGCTCAAGTGGCAGATTGCTAACCTTGAGCAAATAGAAGCCAGGGACAGTGCTCAGCCCTGAGTCCAAGTGGCAGGACTGGCAAAAAATGGTATCTATCTATCTATCTATCTATCTATCTATCTATCTATCTATCTATCTATAACTGTCTAACTATTTATCTTTCTAGGTAGCTGTCTGTCCATCAACATAACTATGTATCTTACTAAGTATCCATCTATCTATGTAACTGTTTATCTAGCTATCTAACTATCTAACTCCCAGTCAATCCAATTATCTATTTATCTATGTATCTATGTATCTATGTATCTATGTACCTATGTATCTATGTATCTATGTAACTATCTATCTATCTATCTATCTATCTATCTATCTATCTATCTAACTATCTACATCGATGTAACTATCTTTGTATCTATCTACCTACCTACCTATCCATCTAACTTTCTAACTCTCAGTGTATTCATGTATCTATTTATCTATGTACATATCTATCTATCTATCTATATCTATATCTATGTAACTATCTATATAACTGATTATCTATCAAACAACCTATGTATGTATGTATGTATGTATGTATGTATGTATGTATGTATGTATCTATCTATCTATCTATCTGAATAACTATCTATCTATCTATCTATCTATCTATCTATCTATCTATCTAAATATCTGTCTTTCTAGGTATCTATCTATCTGTCCATCTATGTAACTAAGTATCTATCTATCTAAGTAACTATCTATGTAACCACCTATCTAGCTATCCAGCTAACTCTCTATCTATCTATCTATCTATCTATATCTATCTATCTATCCAATTATCTACCTATCTATGTAACTACTGTCTATCTATCTATTTTTGTAACTATCTACATATCTATAAAACTATCTTTGTATGTAACTATCTATTTACCTAACAATCTACCTATCTACCTACCTATCGATCCATTTGGCTGTGTTTCTATCTATATTTCTAAATAACTCACAATGTATCTATGTGTCGATGTATATATCTATGTATCTATCTATCTAAATATCTATCTATGTAACTAAGTAATTATCTATCTATCTAACAATCGAACTATGTATCTATCTATCTATCTTTCTTATAACTACCTATCTAACAATCTATCTTTCTAGGTATCTATTTGTCTCTGTATGTAGCTATCTATCTAACTATCTATGTATCAATGTAGTTACCTATCTCTGTAACTCTCTATCTAGGTATCTAGCTATCTAGCTAACTATATATCTAAATATCTAAGTTTGTATCTATCCAATTATCTGTCTATGTAACTATTTATCTAGATATTTATGTAACTATTTACCTGATTATGTAACTAGAGTTTTTTGGAACCATCTATCTATCGAACTATGTACATATGTATCTACTTATCAATCTATGTATTTAAATTTCTATCTCACTATGTATCTCACTAAATCTCCATGTATGTATGTATGTATGTATGTATGTATGTATCTATCTATCTATCTATCTATCTATCTATCTATCTATCTATCTATGTAACTATCTAACTAGTTATCTATCTAACAATCTACATAATTATGTATCTATCTATCTAGCTACCTATCTATCTATCTATCTATCGATCTATCTATCTATCTATCTATCTATCTATCGATCGATCTATCTATCGATCTATTTATTTATCTATCTATCTAGTTATATATCTGTCAATCTTCCCGTGTATCTATCTATGTAACTATCTGAATAACTGCCTTTATAAGTATCTAACAACCTATCTTTCTAGGTATCTGTCTGTCTGTCTATCTATCTATCTACTATCTTTCTGTGTATGTAAATATCTAGCTAGCTATGTATCTAGCTATCTTACTAAATAATATCTAACTATCTAACACTCAAGTTATCTAATTATCTATCCATGTAACTACTATTTCTGTAACTACCTATCTATGTAAATTTTTAATGTAAATATCTATCGATATACCTATCTGTCTATCTATGTAACTATGTATGTATGTATGTATGTATGTATGTATGTATGTATGTATGTATGTATGTGTCTAACTTTCTATCTATCTATCTATCTATCTATCTATCTATCTATCTATCTACCTAGCTAGCTATCTACCTACCTATCTATATCTGACTTTCTATCCAACTATGTATCTAACTAAATCTCAATGTATGTATGTATGTATGTATGTATGTATGTATGTTTTCTTGTATGTATGCATGTATGCATCTATATATGTATGAATGTACATACGTATGTATATATGTATATATGTATGTATGTATCAATCTGTCTTTCTTTCTTTTTTCTTTCTTTCTTTCTTTCTTTCTGTCTGTCTGTCTGTCTGTCTGTCTTTCTATCTGTCTATCTATCTAACTATCTAACTATTTATCTTTCCAGGTATCTATCTATCTGTTCATCTACATAAGTATCTATCTATCTATCTATCTATCTATCTATCTATCTATCTATCTATCTATCTATGCAACTGTTTATCTAGCTATCTATTGATCTATATATCTATCTATCTAACTAACTCCCAATCAATCTAATTATCTGCAGGAAGCCGGCAACAAGGCCATTACAAGATGGCTCCTACTTCCTTGCAGCCTTACTGGTAAATAACGGCAAAGCCTAATGGATTTACCGGCCTGAACCCTGCGCATGCGCAAGTGAGTTCTAGTCCCAGCCAATCCCGTGGCAGCTGCTAGTAGCAACCAGTCACAGACCAATCAGGGAGCGACCCATGCTCACCCAACGGTATATAAGCAGGCGGTTTTGGCCTTTTGGTGCCCCTCGCTTCAGCTCTCCCTCAACCAAGCGGCTCCTCAATAAAATGTGATTGGGAAGGATCCTCGTGTGGTGGTCGCCTTTCCTCGCTGGACGAGGTTGCCGCCCGCCGCAATTATCTATGTATCTATGTATGTATCTATATATCTATATATCTATATAACTATGTATCTATGTATGTATGTATCTATCATCTATCTATCTATTTATCTATCTGTCTATCTAGATAACTATCTACCTAACTAGTTAACTCTCAATCTATGGAATTATTTATTTATCTATGTAATTGTCTATCTATTTATATATGTCACTATCTACCTAGCTATATAAGTATCTTTGTATGTAACTATTTATCTAACTTCCTAAGAAACTATTCATCTATCTAACTATCAAACTATGTATCTACCTACCTCTCATTGTATTTATCTTTCTATGTATCTATCTATATATCTATCTATGTAACTATCTATCTAACTAGTTATCTATGTACGTATGCATGTATGTATGTATATATGTGTGTGTGTATGTATGTATGTATGTATGTATGTATGTATCTATCCATCTATCTATCTACCTAACTAACTACCTATATGTATTACTACCTGTCTAAATATGTATCTAACTAAATCTCATTGTATGTATGTATGTATGCATTTATGTATGTATGTATCTATCAATCTATCTACATAACTAACTACCTATATGTATAACTACTTATCTAAATATGTATCTAACTAAATCTAAATGTATGCATGTATGTATGTATGTATACATGTATGTATGTACGTATCTATCTATCTATCTATCTATTTATCTATCTATCTATCTGTCTGTCTGTCTGTCTGTCTGTCTGTCTATCTATCTAGAATACTTTCTATATATCTAACTCTCAATCTATTCAATTATCTGACCATGTACATAACTATTTATCTAGACATTTATATAACTACCAACCTATCTATGTAACTGTTTTAGTATGAAAATATCTATCGATCTACCTATCTAAATACCCATGTACTGAACTTTCTATCTATTTATCTAAATGAATCTCAATGTATGTATGTATGTATGTATGTATGTATGTATCTATCCATCTATCTATCTATCTACCTAACTAACTACCTATATGTATTACTACCTGTCTAAATATGTATCTAACTAAATCTCATTGTATGTATGTATGTATGCATTTATGTATGTATGTATCTATCAATCTATCTACATAACTAACTACCTATATGTATAACTACTTATCTAAATATGTATCTAACTAAATCTAAATGTATGCATGTATGTATGTATGTATACATGTATGTATGTACGTATCTATCTATCTATCTATCTATCTATCTATCTATCTATCTATCTGTCTGTCTGTCTGTCTGTCTGTCTGTCTGTCTGTCTATCTATCTATCTAGAATACTTTCTGTATATCTAACTCTCAATCTATTCAATTATCTGACCATGTACATAACTATTTATCTAGACATTTATATAATACCAACCTATCTATGTAACTGTTTTAGTATGAAAATATCTATCGATCTACCTATCTAAATACCCATGTACTGAACTTTCTATCTATTTATCTAAATGAATCTCAATGTATGTATGTATGTATGTATGTATGTATCTATCTATCTATCTATCTATCTATCTATCTATCTATCTATCTATCTACCTGTGTGTATAGCTATCTATCTATTGGTCTAACTATCTATGTTTCTAGGTATCTATCTGTCCTTCTATGTCACTATATCTAACTAAGTATCTATCTATCTATCTATCTATCTATCTATCTATCTATCTATCTATCTATCTATCTAGATAACTATCTACCTAACTAGTTAACTCTCAATCTATGCAATTATTTATTTATCTATGTATTTGTCTATTTATATATGTAACTATCTACCTATCTATATAACTATCTTTGTATGTAACTATCTATCTATCTAACTATCTAACAAACTATCCATGTAACTATCAAACTATGTATCTACCTAACTCTCACTGTATTTATCTTTCTATGTATCTATCTATATATCTATCTATGTAACTATCTAACTAGTTATCTATGTATGTATGCATGTATGTATGTATATATGTATGTGTGTATGTATGTATGTACGTATGTATGTATCTATCCATCTATCCATCTATCTATCTATCTACCTAACTACCTATATGTATAACTACCTATCTAAATATGTATCTAACTAAATCTCATTGTATGTATGTATGTATGCATTTATGTATGTATGTATCCATCTATCTACATAACTAACTACCTATATGTACAACTACTTATCTAAATATGTATCTAACTAAATCTAAATGTATGCATGTATGTATGTATGTACGTACGTATCTATCTATCTATCTATCTATCTATCTATCTATCTATCTATCTACCTACCTACCTACCTATATATGTAACAATCTATCTATCTAACTATCTCTCTAGGTATCTATCTATCTGTATGTATGTATGTATGTATGTATGTATGTATGTATGTATGTATCTATCTGTCTGTCTATCTCTTTATCTCTCTACGTATCTATCTATCTGTCAATCTATCTCTGTATCTATCTATATAACTATCTGAATATCTATCCAACTAACTATCTAACTACCAATTTTTCTAGGTATCTATCTATCTCTCTACTTTTGTAAATATCTATAAAAGAGAGTATATACCTATCTATGTAACTGTTTATCTAGCTATGGATCTAGCTATCTAACTAAATAATATCTAACTCTCTATCTAATTACCTATCAATATAACTATCTATCAATTCATTTCTGTAACTATCTGCCTATCTATGTAAAATCTGTGTATGTAAAAATGTATCTATCTACCAATCTGTCTACCTCCATATCTATATATCTAACTTGCTATCTATGTATCTAACTAAATCTCAATGTATCTATGTATGTAAGTATGTATATATTTATGTTTGTATGTATGTATGTATTCATCTATCTATCTACTTATGTATATAAGTATCTATGTAACTATCTATTTATCTTTCTATGTATGTATCTTTCTATCCATCTGTGTGAGTACATATCTAACTACGTATCCATCTATCTGTCTATGTAACTGTCTATCTATGTATTTATCAAGCTCTCTAGCTAAGCATCTATCTAAATATCTAACTCTCAGTCTATGCAATTATCTATCTATGTAAATGTGTATGTATCTATATATGTAACTATCTACCCATGTATGTAACTCTGTTTGTAACTATATATATATATATAACTATGTAGCAATCTACCTACCTATCTATCCATCTAAATTTCTATCTATGTATCTAACTAGCTCTCATTGAATTTATGTATCTATCTATAGATCTATGTAACTATCTATTGAACTAATTACCTATGTTTCTAACTATCTAGGTAACTCTCCATCTATCTACCTATCTATCTCTTTACTTATCTGAATATTTATCTATCTATCTAAGTCTCTATCTATCCAATTATCTACCTATCTATGTAACCAACTATCTATTTCTGTAACAATCTACCTATCTATGTAAATATATTTGTGTGTAACTATCTAACTATCTACCTACCTATTTATTCATCTAACTTTCTACCTATGTATCTAAATAATTCTCAATGTATATATGTATCTATGTATGTATCTATGTATCGATCTATCTATCAATGTAACTAGCTAACTAATTATCTATATATCTAACAATGTATCTATGTAACTATGTATGACTATGTATGTATGTATGTATGTATGTATGTATGTATCTATCTATCTATCTATCTATCTATCTATCTATCTATCTGTGAATTTATCTCTGTATCTATCTATATGACTATCTGAATAACTATCTACCTATCTACCTACCTATCCATATATGTATCTTCCTTTTAACTATGTATCTAACTAACTCTCAATGTATCTATGTGTCTATTCTTGTATCAATGTATCTATCTTTCTATCTGTGTAACTATCTACCATTCTATCTATGTACCTATCTATCTACTTATCTACAAACCCATCGGTATAACTACCTACCTACCTATCTTACAATATATTTTTTAGGTATCTGTCTATCAGTCTATTTATATAACTATCTAATTATCTACGTATCAATGTAACAATTTATCTATATATTTCTCTATCTGGCTAACTCTCTATCCAACCATGTAACTCTCTATCTATCCAATTACCTACCTATCTATCTAACTATCTAACTATCTATCTATTTATGTAACTTTCTCCTAACTCTGTAACTCATTTTGAATATAACTATCTAACTACCTTAATATCTACATATGTATCTACCTATATATTTATGCATCTAACTTTCTATCTGTGTATCTAACTAATCTCCAATGTATGTATGTATGTATGTATGTATGTATGTATGTATGTATGTATTTATCCATCTATCTATTGACTGATCGATCGATCTATGTAACTATCTAACTAATTATGTAACTAACAATGTATCTATGTAACTATCTATCTGTCAATCTATCCCTGTATCTATTTATATAAGTATCTCAATAACTATCTATCTAACTATCTAACTCCCTATGTTTGTAGATATCTATTTCTCTACCTAAGTAAGTATGTATAAAACAAAGTATCTATCTATTTAACTATTTATCTATGTATATATTTATCTCTCTATGCATGCATGCAGGTATTTATCTGTCTATATGCCTATGTATGTATGTATGTATGTATGTATGTATCTATCTATCTATCTATCTATCTATCTATCTATCTATCTATCTATCTATTTATCTTTCTAGCTCTTTATCTGTCTAGCTATGTCACTATTTATCTAACTAACTATTCATCTATCTCTGTAAGTAACTGTCTGTCTATATCTATCTATCTATCATCTGTCTATCTATCTATCTGGTTAGCTAACTGTCTATCTAACAATCTAACTCTCAATCTATCCAATTATCTATTTATCTATGTAACTAGGTAGCTATCTACATATGGAACTATCTACTCATAATTGTAACTATCTTTGTATGTAAGAATCTATTTAACTATGTAACTATCTGCTTACATATCTATCCATCTAACTTTCTATCTAACTATGTGTCTTACTCTCATTGTATCTATGTATCTATGTAATCATCTATGTACCCATGTATCTATATATCTATCTACCTAATTATCTATCTATCTACCAATCTACATATGAAACTACATATGTATTTTTTCTATATACCTATATCTGTAAGTTCCTATCTAACTATCTAAGTATATATCCTTCTAGGTATCTATCTATCTATCTATCTATCTATCTATCTATCTATCTATCTATCTATGTAACTACCTACCTAATTATTTATCTGTCAATGTAACTATCTATCTAGCTGTCTAGCTAGCTAACTATCTATCTATCTATCTTACTCTCCATCCATTTATCTATCTCTCTATGTAACTATCTAACTATCTATCTATTTCTGTAACTATCTACCTATCTATGTAACTAATTTTGTATGTAACTCTCTGTCTATCTAACTATCTATATATGTATATTTCTACCTATCTATGTATCTATATTTCTATCCAACTATGGGTCTAACTCAATCTCAATGTAAGTATGTATGTATGTATGTATGTATGTATGTATGTATGTATGTATGTATCCATCAATCTAGATCCCTGTCCATGATTCCAACTAGCTGTCACGATGTCATGCACAGCACACTTCACTTTGTGGTAGCAGAGAGCTAAAGAAAGCAGTAATTTCCCATCCTACCACAGGGTGGCAGCAGAGAGCTACAGAAAGAAATAAATTCCTCTCTTGTCCACGGGGTGGCAGTAGAGATCTACAGAAAGCAGTAAATTTCACGCTTGGCCACACGGTGGCAGTAGAGATCTCTGCTCCCATAATACCAGCCTCCAGGTAGGAAGTTAAGCCCAGGAGACACTGCTGAAAAACACTGGGAAAGTGGCCCAGCCGTAGAGTGCTTCCCTTGCATGTAAGCAGCCCCGGGTTCAATTCCCAGGTCAGGAGAATCATGGTTGTTCATTCTCTGTGTTGTGGAGAACCAACATGGTTGCCTTGGAATGATGCCATAGAGACTCAAACCACTGGGAGCACAGGAAGGGCAGATCTCAGTATTTTGTTTCTTTTTTTTTTTCCTGTTTTCCAGCCCTGGGGCTTGAACTCAGTGTCTGAGCACTGTCCCTGGCTTCTTTTGCTCAAGATTAGCATTCTATCACTTGAGCCACAGCTCCACTCCCTTCATTTTCTGTATATGTTGGGCTTGGGAATCGAACTCAGGGCTTCATACATGCGAGTTGAGCACTGTACCACTAGGCCATATTCCCAGCCTCTCCCCGTGGGATTATCTGTGCTCCTGGCTGGAGCTTGGAATTCTGGGAACAGAGATCTCTACTGCCATCCTGTGGGCGAGGGAGGAATTGCGAAAGTTTGAAAGTAACACTTTGGCGCCACTGAGTGGAATTTCGTGCACATGGCATCCTGCCAGCCAATTGGAATTCTGGGAGCAGGGATCTCTACTGCCACCCTGTGGTCAAGGGAAGAATTGTGCTGCTTTGAATAGATCTCTAGCCCCACCCAGTGAATATTTAAGGGATAACATCTTGCAACATGTTTGGAATTCTGGGTAATGTGATCTCTAGCGCCACCCTGTGGGCAAAAGGGGAATTTTCTGCTTTCAGTGGATCTCTACTGCCACCCAGTGGAGAATACATACATAGCATCCTAGTTCAAGCTAGTCATACTGGGAAATGTGGTCTCTGCTGTACCTTCTGGAAAGGAGAAGTCCCTGGAGACTGAAGGAGGCCCTGCCACCCTCTTCATCATGAACGCTTTCTGAGAAACACTGGGACTTGCCAACATGGATATCCCAACCTGCCACAGTTCCAGAATTATGATCCCACGGGCTGGATGTTATGCACACAGAATTCCACTGGGTGGTGCCAGAGAGCCACCGAAGGCAGCGTAATTCCTCCCTTGTCCACTGGGTGGCAGCAGACTGGCAGGATGTCTTGCGCACCAAACTCCACTGGATGGCAGCAGAGAGCTACAGAAAGAAGTCAATTCCCCTCTTGGCCACAGGGTGGCAGTAGAGATCTCTGCTCCCAGAATACCAGCCTCCAAGCAGGAAATTAAGCCCAGGAAACCCTGCTGAAAGGCACTGGCGAGGTGGTCTATTGGTAGAGCGCACGCCTCTCATGCATTAAGCCCTGGGTTCAATTCCCGGGTCAGGGGAATCATGGTCCTTCATTTTCTGTGTGGGGAGGACCAACATCACAGCTTTGGCATGCTGCCCAGGCTCAAACCACCAGGAGCACAGGAAGGGGGAATGCTGGTATTTCCTTTCTTTTTTGTTCTGTATGATAGTCCTGGGGCTTGAACTCAGGGCCTGAGCGCTGTCCCTGCCTTCTTTATGCTCACGGTTAGCACACATTACCCAGAATTCCAAACATGTTGCAAGATGTTATCCCTTAAATATCCACTGGGTGGGGCTAGAGATCCATGCAAAGCAGCACAATTCCTCCCTTGAGCACAGGGTGGCAGTAGAGATCTCTGTTCCCAGAATTCCAATTGGCTGGCAGGATGCCATGTGCACCAAATTCTACTCAGTGGCGCCAAAGAGTTACTTTCAAACTTTCGCAATTCCTCCCTCGCCCACAGGATGGCAGTAGAGATCTCTGTTCCCAGAATTCCATGCTCCAGCCAGGAAGTTAAGCAGAGAAAATACCACTGGGAGTGCCTGGCAATGTGGCCTAGTGGTACACTGCTGGCTTCGCATGCATGAAGCCCTGAGTTCGACTCCCAAGCCGGACATATACAGAAAATGAAGGAGTGGCGCTGTGGCTCAAGTGGCAGAGTGCTAGCCTTGAGCATAAAGAAGCCAGGGACAGCGCTCAGGCCCTGAGTTCAAGCCCCAGGACTGACAATTAGAACCAAAAGAAAGGAAATGCCAGTGTACCTTCTTCCTGTGCTCCTGGTTGTTTGAGCCTCTATGGCAGCATGCCATGGGTACCATGTTTGTTCTCCACTACAAAAGGAAAGAAGAACATGATTCCCCAGACCCGGGAATCAAACCCACGGCTGCGTGCATGTGAGGTGAGTGCTTTACCCACAAGGCCACATCCTCAGTGCATTTCAGCATTGTTTCCTGGTCTTAACTTCCTGCCTGGAGGTTGGGAATCTCGGACCAGATATCTGTACTGCCACCCTGTGGCCAAGATGGGAATTGACTGTTATCTGTAGCTCTCTGCTGCCACCCAGTGGATTTTGACGCACATGACATCCTGCCAGCAGGTTGGGATAATGGGAATAGAGATCTCTACTGCCACCCAGTGGACAAAGGAGGAATTGTACTACTTTTGCTGACTCTCTGGCGCCACCGAGTGAAATTCTGTTTCCATTACACCCAGCCACTGGGATTATAATTCTGGGAACTGTGGCAGGTTTGTGTCTCCATTTTTGCAAGTCTTAGTGTTGCTCAGAAAGCGTTCATGATGAAGATGGGTGGCTTGCCCGCCCCCCGGCAAGATGTGGGGAGTAATTTCTCTCCTGTGCAAAAGGTGGCAGCAGACAGCGCATTTTCCAGAATGCCTTGCTTGTCTTTGGACGCAATGTCCTTATTCTCCACTGGGTGGCAGCAGAGATCTACTGAAAGCAGCACATTTCCCTAACGTGTCTAATGGGTGTGAGTGGACAGTGAATGTGAGGACATAGTGAGGTTGAGTTCACAGTAGGCCAATGTCCTAACTGATATGAGATCACAATTGATGTGAAGCCAAATGCGCATGAAATTATAATGAGTGTGAGGTCAAAATGGGTGTGAGTACATAAAAGAGCTATGAAATCATAGGAATTGTTAGGTTATAATGAACATGTCACAATGAGAAACTGTTCCCAGTCGTGATGAAGTAACATTAGGTATAGTAATTGTGAAGTTCTAATGAGAGTGTGTAGTCTCAATGGCTGTGAGGGACACATTTTGAGATCTCAAAGGTTGTGAGCCACAGTGTGTGCAGTGCTCAAGTTACTGAGGTCCTAATGGCTGTGAGGTAGCATTGTGTGTGAGTTCACAATGGGCATGAGCTTCTAATAGGTTGTATAAAGCGATGGTTTTTAGGGGTGTGAGATCACTATGCTTCTAAAGTCCTAATGGATATGAAGCCATAATGCATATGAGGGTCTAGTAAATGTTAAGACAAAGATTACAGTAGGTGTTAGATCAACATGAGCATGAGTACAAAATAAGTATGAACTTCTAATAGGAGTATAAGCCTAGAGGGGTGTATCACAATAAATGAGAGGTAACAATGGGAACTAAGGCTTAATGTTGTATGGTGCAATGACTATGGGGTCTAAGGTCTGTGAATTCTAAAGGGGTGTGTGAAGTCACAATGGGCAAGGTTACATTTGTCATGAGTCACAGAGGTATGAACCAATAATGGTCATAAAGTCACTATGAGTGAGGTTCAATGAGTGTGAGAGTCCAATGAATTTTGAGGCCATAATGGGAGTGGCGAATGTCATGGTGGGCAAGGTCCTAGTGGTGTCAGAACATGTTTGGCAAGAGGTTATAATGGCCATGAAAATAGTTGTGAGCTTTGACTAGGAAGAGGTCCTGACATTTGTGAAGTCACAAAAGGTAGAAGAAGACAATAAGTGTGGATTTCAAATTGGTGTGGGGTCCAAAGAGGATGAAGACCTAATGAGTGTTGTCATAATTGATGTGGGTTTGCAAAGAGCATAAACTCCTAATTTGTATGAGAGGTACAATAACAGGAGGTCCTAATAAGTTTTAAAAGGTGTGATGTTATAGTGGGCATGAGGTCCTAATGGACATGAAGTGTCAGTGAGTGTAGAGTCATAATGGGGGCATGAGTTCTTAATAGAGTGTTTGTGGTGACTGTATTTTTGGAGGTCATAATGGGTTTGAAATGTTAATGGTCATGAGTTCACAAATGAATGTGACATCATAATCAGAGTGGAGTACTAATTAGTGTGAGATTACAGTGTGTAGTCTGAATTGATGTGATAGTGCAGTGGGGTTGAGAATATAATAGGCTTAAGGTTGTAGTGGATGTGAGTTCACAAGGCGTATGAGGTTTGAGGTCTTAAAAAGTGTGATTTCACAATGGATAGAGGTTCACACCAACCAAGAGATCCTAATGAGTGGGTGCTCACAATGGACATGTGGTCATGATTAGCATGTGGTGCTGATGAGTTATGAGGTGTTAATGGGTATGAGGTGCCAATGAATATGAGTTTCTACTAGGGAGTGTGAGACCACAATGAATATAACTCACGAAGTTCATAAGATCCCAAATGGGTATTGTGTCATTGGGTCTCAGGTCCTAAATTGTTACAGGGTATGAGACCATGGTTGGAGGTGAGGTCACAAAGTACTGTGCATGCTCCCAATATGCAAAAGGTCATTCTATATATGAGGTCCAAATGGGTAATATGCATGAAGTCACTGTGGATATGAGATCACAACCAGTGTGAGTTCCTAATTTGTTTTAGTCCAAAATGGCCCTGTGTTATTAATTGAGGGTGTGTATGAGGTGTGACATCACATTGCCATTAAGGCACATTGTTTTCGAGGTCCTATACATAGTAAGGAAAATAATGCTAATGGGGGTGTGATATCACAATGGGTGTGAGATTACAAGTGGTATAATGTACTAAACAGTGTGAGGCAACATGGGCCTGAGGTATAATAGCGTGTGTTAGGTACTAATGTGTGTTAGGCTACAATGAGTGTTAGGGCATAATATGTGTGAGGTCACAATATTTATGAGGTCCATATTGTCAAAGTACTACCAAGGGCTGGGGATATAGCCTAGTGGCAAGAGTGCCTGCCTTGGATACACAAGGCCCTAGGTTCGATTCCCCAGCACCACATATACAGAAAATGGCCAGAAGCGGCGCTGTGGCTCAAGTGGCAGAGTGCTAGCCTTGAGCGGGAAGAAGCCAGGGACAGTGCTCAGGCCCTGAGTCCAAGGCCCAGGACTGGCCAAAAAATAAAAAATAAAAAGGTACTACCAAGTGTTAGTTCGCAATGGGCATGAGGTCATAACAGATAGGAAATCACAATTGATGTGTGGTCACAAAGGGTGTGAGGTTTGAATTTGTGTGAAGTCATAATGACAGTGAGTTCACAAATTGTATAAGGTTACAATGTGCTTGAACTTAATGGACTCACAATAGATGTGGGATCACAATGGGCATGAAATCCTAATAGATGTAAACCATAATTGGTGTGACGACACGATGTAAATCAGATCCTAGTGTTTGTGAGGTCACAATGGTATGAGTCCTAATGAGCATAAAGTTATAGTAGATGTCAGGTCTCAAAGCACTGAGGTAACAGTGAGTATGAAATTCTAATGAGCATTATGTTACAGTAGATATGAGGTCCTAATAGAGGTGAGAGATCACTATAAAAATATGGAATATGAGTTCACAGTGAGATTGAAGGCACAATGGGTGTGAGGTCACAATTGCTGTGTGGTCATAATGATCAGGAGTGAAAATGGTTGTAGGGTTCAAATGGGGTATGAGGGTACAATGAATATGAATATTGAATGTGAGGGCACAGTGAGATTAAAGGCACCATGTGTGTTAGGTCACAACTGGTGTGAGAGCCTAATGTATGTGAGGTCAAAGTGTATATGATGTCATAAATATCATAATATTTTCATGGATGTGAGGTCGTAATGCGGAATGTGAGTTTACAGTGGGTAGGAGGTCACTGGACATGAGAACCAAATGGAAGTTTCATGATCACAATGGGCATGAGGTCACGAGGTGTGACCTTCTAATGAAGGTACTAGATCAAAATGAATATCAGGTCCAAAGAAATGTTTATGGTCAAACTATTAATGGGCATGAGTTATTAATAATGATGAGGTCCCAATAAATGAGAGATCACAACTGATCACAATCCTTATTGAGGAGAGATCACAGTGGGCATGAGATCAGAATGATCATAGGTTGTAATGGAGTTGGGCTCACACTGGGAATTTAATAATAATGGGTGTGAGTTAAAAATGAGGGTTAAGTTTTAGTAGGGTAAGTTCACCACTGGTGTGAAGTACTAGATGTCTTGAGGTCAAATGGTGTGTAGCCCTAATGGATGAGAGATTATAATGTTATGAAATCGCAATGTATATGAGGTATAATGTTTGTGAGATTATAATGGGTGTGAGGTCACAATGAGAATGTGGTCATATTGGCTGTAATATCATAGCGAATGTGGAGTCACAAAGATGTGAGGCCACAGCTGAATGAGGTCATAATAGATGTGAATACATAATGCAGGTGAGTTCCTAATAGAACCTGAGGATTGAGAGGGCTTAAATCTTAGATTACATGATGTTAAGTCACAGAGGGTTTATAGTGGGTGTGAGGATGTAGTGTGTGTGAGGTCACAATGGGTATGAGGTCCAAATCTTCATGATGACACAGTGGATATGAAGTTATGATGGGCACAAGATCTCAATGGGTGTGTAAGATCCTCATATTTGTAACGTCTAATGAGTATAAGATCACACTGAATATGAGGTCAAAAGTTGTATAAAGTTCTTCTTGGTGTGATTCTTCCCACACAGGGGTATAAGGATCTAATAAGTTTACACTGAATATGCTGTCACAATAGTTGTGAAGTCACAATGGCTGTCAGGTCCCAATGGTGTTTAAAAGTTTACACTGAATATGCTGTCACCATAGTTGTGAGGTCACAATGGCTGTCAGGTCCCAATGGTGTTTGTAAATCCACAATGAGAATAAGATCTTAATAGGCCTGAGGTCAACGGGGTTATAGTCCTAATGGATAGGCGATCACTGTAAGTGAGATTAAATAGCCTTTGCTGCTACTGGTTGTGAAGTCACCTGGGTATGAAGTCACAATGTGTGTTAGATCCTCATGAGCACATGATCCTAATGGGTATGAAGTAAAAAATGTTTATATTTCTAATGAGAAGTTTGAAGTAACAATGGATGTCACGTCTTAATATTTTTGAGTTCACAGTGACCATTATTCCTAATGAGTGTGAGGTGGTACAGGGTTTGAGGTCACAATAAGTAGGTACCTTAAGTCATAATTGGCATAAGGTTGCATGGGTGTGTGATCCCAAGAGTCTTGTGGTCATAACTGATTTGGAATGACAATGTGTGTGACAGTGTACAAGTTGGTGTAAGGTCACACATGCTGTCATAATGGCCCCGGTGGGTGTTGGTCAATAGGCATGAGGTCCTATCAAGTGTTTGAGGTCCCACTGGACATGAGGTCAAAATGGGTGTTGAATTTCAAATGGGCAAGGGTCCCAATGGGTGTAAGATTTTAATGTGCATGTGGTCCCAATGGGTTTGTAGTCCCAATGGGTATTAGGTCCTAATAGGTATTTTGTATACTATCACAATTGGCATGAATCTTAATAGGTAATATCACTGTGGGTGTCAGGTCCAATTGAGGGTATGGGTATGATATCCTAATGAGTGACTCTCTTATGTGTGTGAAGTCACAATGAGTGTGAGGTCACAATGGGTGTTAGGTATTAGTTGATGTGAAGCCACAATGGGAACTAGGACACGATGTGTATGATATCCTAAGGGGTGGGAGGTGCTAATATCCATGTAGTCACAGTGAATGCAGGGTCACCATGGGAGTGAAGCATGAGTGTGAAATGTGGTCAAAGTGGGCATGATACCACATGGGCATGAAGACATAATAGATGTGAGATCCTGAGATTTTATAAGTAATCATGGATGTGAGGTCATAATGGATAGAACATAGAAACAATTGTGAGTTCACAATGTGTGTGATGTCAAAAATTGTGTTTCATAATAGATGTATACCTAATGGATATGTAGTTCAAACTGGGAAAGTTGACAAAATCAGTGTGAGATTCGGAGAGTGTAAGACCAAACTATACTAAGGGCCTATTGTTTGTAGTGTCAAAATGTGTTTGTGGTCACAATGAGCATGAGGGCCATATGGATGTGAGACCCTAGTGGGATATGAGGTCAAAATATGGGTGAGGTCACAATGATCACAACAAGGTCCCAATTGGAGCTATGTGGTCACAAGGTTCATGAGGTCACAATGGATCTGAGGTCTTATTGGTATGAAGTGAGATTGGGTCTAATAGGCAGGAGGTCAAAATGTGAAGTGCACAGAATGTATTAGGTATTTGTAGGTGTGAGGTCAGAGGGGACGTGAGGTCTTAATAATGGCATGAAGTTCTAATGGCTGTTAAATGCAAATGAGCTGAGGTCACAATGAGCAGGAGCCCCCCCCCCCACACACACCATGTGTGTAACGTTAAATGGATTTGAGGTCTTAATCAGAAGAGTGAAGGGACAATGGGCATGATGTCGAATGCACCTGCATTCAATGAAATGCCTCTCTCACCTCTAGGCTTTTCATCATGGAGTGGAGAATTCCCTCCACCCAGCAAGAGGCACTAGGAGGGCTGAAAGAAGTAACTTAAACTCAGCATGCCTACTTCCTGACAGATGTGAGGTCAGTGTGTGTGAGTTCAAAATGCATTGAAATCATTGTGATGTGACAGTGAATATGTGTCTAATGTGTGTGAGCGAAGAGTGAATGTGAGGACATAGTGAGGTTTTGTTCACAGTAGGCCAAGGTCCTAACTGATATGAGGACGGAATTTATGTGCATCCAAATGGGCACGAAGTTGTAATGAATGTGAGGTCACAATGGATTTGAGTACATAATAAACCTAGAATAGAATAGAATGGAGTAGAATATTCTAGAATGGAATGGAATAGAATGCAATAGAATAGAATGGAGTAGAATATTCTAGAATACAATAGAATGCAGTAGAATATTCTAGAGTAGAATAGAATGGAGTAGAATAATCTGGAATAGAACAGAATAGAATGGAGTAGAATATTCTAGAATTGAATGGAATAGAATTGGGTAGAATATTCCAGAATATTCAAGAATGGAATGGAATAGAATAGAATTGAATGGATTAGAAAATAATAGAATAGAATAGAAAGGAGTAGAATATTCTAGGATAGAATAGAATGGAGTAGAATATTCTAGAATAGAATTGAATAGAAAAGAATGGAGTAGAATATTCTAGAATGGAATTGAATTGAATGGAATAGAAGAGAATGGAGTAGAATATTCTATAATAGAATAGAATGGAGTAGAATAATCTAGAATAGAATAGAATGGAGTAGAATACTCTGGAATAGAATAGAGTAGAATAGAACGGAGTCGAATATTCTAGAATAGAATAGAATGGAGTAGAACATTGTATAATAGAATAGAATGGAGTAGAAGGGAGTATAATATTCTACAAAAGAATAGAATAGAAAGGAGTAGAATATTCTAGAATGGAATGGAATAGATTGGAGTAGGATATTCTAGAATAGAATGGAAAAGAATACAATGGAGTAGAATAGAATATTCTAGAATAGAATAGAATGGAGTCGAATATTCTAGAATAGAATAGAATGGAGTAGAATATTCTAGAATAGAATAGAATAGAATAGAATGGAGTAGAATAATCTAGAATAGAATGGAATAGAATTGAGTAGAATATTCTAGAATAGTGTATAATGGAGTAGAATATTCTAGAAAAGAATGGAGTAGAATATTCAAGAATAGAATGGAATAGAATACAATAGGAGTAGAATATTCTAGAATAGAATGGAATGGAGTAGAATAATCTAGAATAGAATTGAAAAGAATGGAGTAGAATATTCTAGGATAGAGTGGATTAGAGTAGAATATTACAAAATAGAATAGAGTGGAGTAGAATATTCTAGAATAGAATACAATGGAGAAGAATGTAGTAGAATATTCTAGAATGGAATAGAATGGAGTAGAATAATCTAGAATAGAATGGAATAGAATGGAGTAGAATATTCTAGATATAGAGTATAATGGAGTAGAATATTCTAGAATAGAATGGAGTAGAACATTCAAGAATAGAATGGAATAGAATACAATAGGAGTAGAATATTCTAGAATAGAATGGAATGGAGTAGAATAATCTAGAATAGAATTGAATAGAATGGAGTAGAATATTCTAGGATAGAGTGGATTAGAGTAGAATATTACAGAATAGAATAGAGTGGAGTAGAATATTCTAGAATAGAATACAATGGAGAAGAATGTAGTAGAATATTCTAGAATGGAATAGAATGGAGTAGAATAATCTAGAATAGAATGGAATAGAATGAAGTAGAATATTCTAGATATAGAGTATAATAGAGTATAATATTCTAGAATAGAATGGAGTAGAACATTCAAGAATAGAATGGAATAGAATACAATAGGAGTAGAATATTCTAGATTAGAATGAAATAGAGTAGAATGGAGTAGAATAATCTAGAATAGAATAGAATAGAATGGAAAGGAGTAGAATAATCCAGAATAGAATGGAGTAGAATATTCTAGAATAGAATAGAATGGAGTAGAATGGAGTAAAATATTATAGAATAGAATGGAGTAGAATAATTTAGAATAGAATTGAATAGAATGAAGTAGAATATTCTAGAATAGAATAGAATGGAGTTGAATTGAGTAGAATATTCTAGAATAGAAGAGAATAGAAAAGAATGCAGTAGAATAATCTACAATAGAATGGAATAGAATGGAGTAGAATATGCTAGAATAGAATAGAATGGATTAGAATGGAGTAGAATATTCTAGAATCGAATAGAATAGAATGGAATGGAGCAGAATAACCTAGATTAGAATGGAATAGAATGGAGTAGAATATTCTAGAATAGAATAGAATGGAGTGGAATGGAGTAGAATATTCTAGAATAGAATAGATTGCAGTAGAATATTCTAGAATGGAATGGAAAAGAATGGAGTAGGATATTGTAGAATAGAATGGAGTAGAATATTCTAGATTAGAATGGAGTAGAATAGGAGTAGAATATTCTACAATAGAATTGAATAGAATAGAATGGAGTGGAATATTCTAGAATGGAATGGAATTGAATGGAATAGAAGAGAATGGAGTAGAATATTCTAGAATAGAATAGAAGGGAGTAGAATATTCTAGAATAGAATAGGATGGAGTAGAATGGATTAGAATACTCAGGAATAAAATAGAATAGAATGGAGTAGAATATTCTAGAATGGAACGGAATAGAATGGAATAGAATAGAATGGAGTAGAATATTCTAGAATAGAATAGAATGGAGTAAAATACTCTGGAATCGAATAGAGTAGAATAGAATGGAGTCCAATATTCCAGAATAGAATAAAATGGAGCAGAATATTCTAGAATAGAATAGAATGGAGTAGAATGGAGTATAATATTGTACAAAAGATTAGAAGAGAATGGAGTAGAATATTCTAGAGTGGAATGGAATAGAATGGCGTAGGATATTCTAGAATAGAATGAAAAAGAATACAATGGAGTAGAATATTCTAGAATAGAATGGAATAGAATGGAGTAGAGTATTCCAGAATATTCTGGAATAGAATGGAATAGAATAGAATGGAGTAGAACCTTCCAGAGTAGAATAGAATGGAATGGAGAAGAACATTCCAGAATAGAATAGAAGAGAATGGAATAGAATATTCTAGAATAGAATAGAATTGAATAGAATAGGAGAAGAATATTCTAGAATAGAATAGAATGGAGTAGAATATTCTAGAATGGAATAGAATGGAGTGGAATGGAGTAGAATATTCTAGAATAGAATGGAATGGAGTCGAATTTTCTAGAATGGAATGGAATAGAGTGTAGTAGAATATTCTAGAATAGAATGGAATCAAATGGAGTAGAATATTCTAGAATAGAATGGATGGTGTAGAATATTCTAGAATAGAATAGATTAGAATATAATGGAATAGAATATTCTTGAATAGAATGGAATAGGAATGGAATGGAGTAAAAAATTCTAGAATATAATAGAATTGAATGGAATGGAATGGAGTGGAATAGAATATTCTAGAATACAATAGAAGGAGTAGAATATTCTAGAATAGAATAGAATGGAGTAGAATTGAGTAGAATATTCCAGAATAGAATAGAATAGAATAGTATAGAATAGAATGGAGTAGACCATACTAGAATGGAATGGAATAGAATGGAGTAGGGTATTCAGGAATAGAATGGAATGGACCAGAATGGAGTAGAATATTCTAGAATAGAATAGAATAGAATAGAATGGAGTAGAATATTCTAGAATAGAATAGAATAGGAGTAAAATATTCTAGAATAGAACGGAATGGAATGGAATGGAATGGAGTAGAATATTCTGTAATAGAATAGAATGGAGTAGAATATTCTACAATAGAATAGAATTGAGTAGAATAGAATAGAATAGAATAGGAGTAGAATATTCTAGAATAGAATGGATTGGAATGGAGTAGGATACTCTAGAATAGAAGATAATCAAATAGAATAGAAGAGAATAGAATGGAATGGAGTAGAATATTCAGGAATCGAATCGAATAGAGTAGAAAGAGGTAGAATATTCTAGAATAAATTGGAAACAAATCGAATCAAATAGAATCGAAACGAATCCAGTAGAATAGAATAGAAAAGAGGAGAATGGAGGAGAATATTCGAGAATAGAGTAGAATAGAATAGAGTACAATATTCCAGAATATTCTAGAACAGAATGGAATAGAATAGAAAAGAATGGAGTAGAATATTCTAGAATAGAATGGAGTAGAATATTCCAGCATATTCTAGAATAGAATGGAATAGAATAGAATGGAGTAGAATATTGTAGGATAGAATGGAGTAGAATATTCCAGAATAGAGTGGAATAGAATGGAGTAGAATATTCTAGAATAGGATAAAATAGAATAGAATAGAATAGAATGGAGTAGAATATTATAGAATAGAATAGAATAGAAGGGAATAGAATGTAATAGAATATAATGGAGTAGAATATTCCAGAATTGAATGGAATAGACTGGAGTAGAATATTCAAGAATATTCCAGAATATTCCAGAATAGAAAGGAATAGAATAGAATAGAATGGTGTAGAATATTCTAGAATAGAATAGACTAGAATAGGATGGAGTAGAATATTCTAGAATAGAATAGAACGGAGTAGAATATTCTAGAATAGAAAGGAATAGAATAGAGTAGGAGTAGAATATTCTAGAATACAACAGAAAAGAATGGAATGGATTGGAGTAGAATATTCTAGAATAAAATAGAATAGAGTAGAATATTCTAGAATAGAATAGAATGGAGTAGAATCAAGTAGAATATTATAGAATAGAATAGAATGGAGTAGAATAGAAGAATGGAATAGAATATTCTAGAATAGAATAGAATGGAGTAGAATATTCTAGAATAGACTAGAATAGAATAGGAGTAGAATATTCTAGAATAAAATACAATGCAGTAGAATATACTAGAATAGAATAGAATAGAATGGAATTGAATGGAGAAGAATATACGAGAAAAGAGTGGATTAGAGTAGAATATTCTAGAATACACTAGAGTGGAGTAGAATATTCTAGAATAGAATAGAATGGAATGGAATGGAATGGAGTAGAACATTCTAGAAGGGAATAGAATGGAATGTAAAGGAACATAGTAGAATAATCAAGAAAAGAATAGAATGGAGTACAATATTCTAGAATAGAATAAAATGGAGTAGAATGGAGTAGAATATTCTAGAATAGAATAGAATAGAATGGAGTAGAATAATCTAGAATATAATGGAATAGAATGGAGTAGAATATTCTAGAATAGAATAGAATGGAGTAGAATGCAGTATAATATTCTAGAATATAAGAGAATAGAATAGAATGGAGTAGAATAATCTAGAATAGAATGGAATAGAATAGAGTAGAATATTCTAGAATAGAAGAGAATGGAGTAAAATGGAGTAGAATATTCTTGAATAGAAGAGAATAGAACAGATTGGAGTAGAACAATCTAGAATAGAATGGAATAGAATTGAGTAGAATATTCTAAAATACAGCATACTGGAGTAGAATATTCAAGAATAGAATGGAGTAGAATATACAAGAAGTGAATGGAATAGAATACAATAGGAGTAGAATATTCTAGAAAAGAATAGAATGGAGTAGAATGGAGTAGAATATTCTAGAATAGAATAGAATAAAATAGAATGGAATGGAGTAGAATAATCTAGAATAGAATGGAGTAGAATGGAGTAGAATATTCTAGAACAGAATAGAATGGAGTAGAATGGGGTAGAATATTCTAGAATATTCTAGAATAGAATAGAATGTAGTAGAATATTCTAGAATGGAATGGAATAGAATGGAGTAGGATATTCTAGAATAGAATGGAGTAGAATATTCTAGAATAGAATGGAATAGAATAGGAGTAGAATATTCTAGAATACAATAGAATGCAGTAGAATATTCTAGAATGGAGTAGAATGGAGTAGAGTAATCTAGAAAAGAATGGAAGAGAATGTAGCAGAATATTCTAGATTGGAATGGAATAGAATGGAGTAGGATATTATAGAATAAAATGGACAAGAATACAATGGAGTAGAATATTCTAGAATAGAATGGAATAGAATGGAGTAAAGTATAACAGAATATTCAAGAATAGAATGGAATAGAATAGAATGGAGTAGAATATTCCAGAGTATAATAGAATGGAATGGAGTAGAACATTCCAGAATAGAATAGAAGAGAATGGAATAGAATATTATAGAATAGAATAGAATTGAATAGAATAGGAGAAGAATATTCTAGAATAGAATAGAATAGAATAAAATGGAGTATAATATTCTAGAATAGAATGGAATGGAGTCGAATATTCTAGAATAGAATGGAAAAGAGTGGAGTTGAATATTCTAGAATAGAATGGAATGGAGTAGAATATTCTAGAATAGAATGGATTGGAGTAGAATAATCTAGAATAGAATGGATTGGAATGGATTGGAATGGAGTGGAAAAGAATATTCTCGAAAAGAATAGGAGTAGAATATTCTAGAATAGAATAGAATGGAGTAGAATTGAGTAGAAAATTCCAGAATAGAATAGAATAGTATAGAATAGAATGGAGTAGAACATAATAGAATGGAATGGAATAGAATGGAGTAGGGTATTCAGGAATAGAATGGAATGGAATAGAATGGAGTAGAATATTCTAGGATAGAATAGAATAGAATGGAGTAGAATATTCTAGAATGGAATAGAATAGGAGAAAAATATTCTAGAATAGAATGTAATGGAATGGAATGGAATGGAGTGGAATATAGGGAATAGAATAGAATGGAGTAGAATATTCTACAATAGTATAGAATGGAGTAGAATAGAGTAGAATAGAATAGGAGTAGAATATTCTAGAATAGAATGGAATGGAATTGAGTAGGATACTCTAGAATAGAAGAGAATCAAATAGAATAGAAGAGAATAGAATGGAATGGAGGAGAATATTCAGGAATCGAATCGAATAGAGTAGAAAGACAGAATATTCTAGAATAAAATGGAATCAAATCGAATCGAATAAAATCGAATCGAATCCAATAGAATAGAATACGAAAGAGGAAATGGAAGAGAATATTCGAGAATAGAGTAGAATAGAATTGAGTAGAATATTCCAGAATATTCTAGAATAGAATGGAATAGAATGGAATAGAATGAAGTAGAATATTCTAGAATAGAATAGAATGGAGTAGAATATTCTAGAATAGAATGGAGGAGAATATTCTAGAATAGAATAGAATAGAAACGAATGGAGTAGAATATTCTAGAATAGAATAGAATAGAAAAGAATGGAGTAGAATAGAATGGAATAGAATAGAGTAGAAGTAGAATATTCTAGAATAAAATGGAAAAGAATGGAATGCATTGGAGTAGAATATTCTAGAATAGAATAGAATTGAGTAGAATATTCTAGAATATTCAAGAACAGAATAGATTGGAGTAGAATATTCAAGAATAGAATAGAATAGAATGGAATGGAATGGAGTTGAATATTCTAGAATAGAATAGAGTAGAATATTCTAGAATAGAATAGAATGGAGCAGAATCAAGTAGAATATTATAGAATAGAATAGAATGTAGTAGAACATTCTAGAATGCAATGGAATAGAATGGCATAGAATACAATGGAGTAGAATATTCTAGAATTGACTGGAATTGAATGGAGTAGAATATTCCAGAATATTCCAGAATAGAATGGAATAGAATAGAATAGAATAGAATGGAGTAGAATATTCTAGAATAGAATAGAGTAGAATAGAATAGAATGGAGTTGAATATTCTAGAATAGAATAGAATTGAATAGAATATTCTAGAATAGAATAGAATGGAGTAGAATATTCTAGAATATAATAGAATGGAGTAGAATATTCTAGAATATAATAGAATAAAATGGAGTAGAATAATCTAGAATAGAATGGAATAGAATGGAGTAGAAAATTCTAGAATAGAATAGAATGGAGTAGAATGGAGTAGAACATTCTAGAATAGAAGAGAATAGAAGAGAATGGAGTAGAATAATCTAGAATGGAGTAGAATATTCTAGAATCAAATGGTATAGAATATTCAAGAATAGAATGTAATAGAATAAATAGGAGTAGAATATTCTAGAAGAGAATAGAATGGAGTAGAATGGAGTAGAATATTCTAGAATAGAATAGAATAGAATGGAATGGAGTAGAATAATCTAGAATAGAATGGAGTAGAATATTCTAGAATATAATAGAATGGAGTAGAATGGTGTAGAATATTCTAGAATAGAATAAAATGGAGTAGAATATTCTAGAATGGAATGGAATATAATGGAGTAGGATATTCTAGAATAGAATGGAATAGAATAGAATGGAGTAGAATATTCTAAAATAGAATGGAGTGGAATAGGAGTAGAATACTCTATAATAGAATTGAATAGAATGAATGGAGTAGTTTATTCTAGAATAGAATAGGATGGAGTAGAAGGGAGTAGAATACTCAGGAATAGAATAGAATAGAATGGAGTAGAATATTCTAGAATTGAATGGAACAGAATGGAATAGGATAGAATGGAGTAGAATATTCTAGAATTGAATGGAATAGAGTGGAGTAGAATATTCCAGAATATTCAAGAATGGAATGGAATAGAATAGAATAGAATGGAGTAGAATATTCTAGAATAAATAGAATGGAGGAGAATATTCTAGAATAGAATAGAATGGAGTAGAATGGAGTAGAATATTCTAGAAAAGAATAGAAGAGAATGGAGTAGAATATTATAGGGTGGAATGGAATAGAATGGAGTAGGATATTCAAGAATAGAATTGAATAGAATAGAGTGGGGAATAATATTGTAGAATAAAATAGAATGCAGTAGAATATTCTTGAATAGAATAGAATAGAATGGAATCGAATGAAGTAGAATATTCTAGAACAGAGTGGTTTACATTTGAATATTCTAGAATAGAATAGATTAGATAAGAATGGATTAGAATATACTAGAATATAATTTAATGGAATGGAATGCAATGACGTAGAATACTCTAGAAGAGAATAGAATGGAATGTAATGGAATGTAGTTGAATATTCTAGAATAGAATAGAATGGAGTAGAATATTCTAGAATAGAATAGAATAGAATGGAGTAGAATATTCTAGAATAGAATGGAATAGAATACAATAGCAGTAGAATATTCAAGAATAGAATAGAATGGAGTAGAATCAAGTAGAACATTCTAGAATAGAATAGAATGGAGTAGAAAAATCTAGAATAGAATGGTATAGAATGGAGTAGAATATTCTAGAATAGAATAGAATGGAGTAGAATGGAGTAGGGAATTCTAGAATAGAATGGAATAGAATAGAATTAAGTAGAATATTCTAGAATAGAATCTAATAGAAAGGAGGAAAATATTCCAGAATATTCTAGAATAGAAAGGAATAGAATAAAGTAGAATGGAGTAGAATATTGAAGAATAGAATAGAATGGACTAGAATATTCCAGAATAGAATAGAGTGGAGTGGAGTAGAATATTCCAGAATAGAATAGAATAGAATGGAGTAGAACATCATAGAATAGAACAGAATTGAATTAAATAGGAGTAGAATATTCCAGAGTAGAATGGAATGGAATGGATTGGAATGCAGTAGAATATTCTACAATAGAATAGACTGGAGTAGAATATTCTAGGATTGAATAGACTGGAGTAGAATATTCTAGAATGGAAAAGAATGGAGTAAATGGCGTAGAATATTCTAGAATAGAATAGAATAGAAAAGAATGGAGGAGAATATTCAAAAATAGAATGGAAGAGAATGTAGTAGGATATTATAGAATAGAATGGAGTAGAATGGGGTAGAATATTCTAGAATAGAATAGAATAGAATGGAGTAGAATAATCTAGAATAGAATGGAATAGAATGGAGTAGAATATTCTAGAATAGAAGAGAATAGAATAGAATGGGGTAGAATATTCTAGAATAGAATGGAATAGAATGAAGTAGGATACTCTAGAATAGAATGGAATGGAATAGAATGGAATAGAATAGAATGGAGTAGAATATTCAAGAATAGAATAGAATGGAGTAGAATATTCTAGAATAGAATAGAATGGAGTAGAATATTCTAGAATAGAACAGAATGGAGTAGAATGGAGTAGAATACTCTGGAATAGAATAGAATAGAATGGAGTAGAATGTTCTAGAGTGGAATGGAATAGAATGGAATAGAATAGAATGGAGTAGAATATTCTAGAATGGAATTCAATAGAATGGAATAGAATAGAATGGAGTAGAATATTCTAGAATTAAATGGAATAGAATGGAGTAGAATATTCCAGAATATTCAAGAATGGAATGGAATAGAATAGAATTGAATGTGGAGTATAATATTCTAGAATAGAATAGAATGGAGTAGAATGGGGTAGAATATTCTAGAATAAAATAGAATAGAATGGAGTAGAATATTCTATAATAGAATGGAATAGAAAGGAGTAGAATATTCAGAATGTTCTAGAATAGAATGGTAAAAAATGGGGTAGAATGGAGTCGAATAATCTAGAATAGAATAGAATGGAGTAGAATATTCGAGAACAGAATAGAATGGAATGGAGTAGAATATTCCAGAATAGAATAGAATGTAGAAGAATATTTTAGAATAGAATAGAATAGAATAGAATAGAATAGAATAGGAGTAGAATATTCTAGAATAGAATGGAATGGAATGGAATCGAGTAGAATTTTCTAGAATAGAATGGAATGGAATAGAATGGAGTGGAATACTCTAGAATAGAATAGAATACAATGGATAAGAATATTCTAGAATAGATTAGAATAGAATGGAATGGAATGGAGTAGAATATTCTAGAACAGAATAGAATGAAGTAGAATATTGTAGAATAGAATAGAATTGAGTAGAGTGGAGTAGAATATTCTAGAATAGAATAGAATAGAATTGAGTCGAATATTCTAGAATGGAATGGAATAGCATGGAATAGAATAGAATGGAGTAGAATATTCTAGAATTGAATGGAATAGAATGGAGTAGAATGTTCCAGAATATTCCAGTATAGAATGGAATAGAATAGAATGGAGTAGAATATTCTAGAATAGAATAGAATAGAAAAGAATGGAGTACAATATTCTAGAATAGAATAGAATGGAGTAGAATAGTCTAGAATAGAATAGAATAGAATAAAATGGAGTAGAATATTCTAGAATAGAATGGAATAGAATGGAGTATAATATTCTAGAATACAATAGAATGGAGTAGATTGGGGTAGAATATGCTAGAATAGAATGGAATAGAATGGAGTAGAATATTCAGAATATTCTAGAATAGAATGGTATAGAATGGAGTAGAATGGAGTAGAATATTGTAGAATAGAATAGAATGGAGTAGAATATTCCAGAACAGAATAGAATGGAATGCAGTTGAATATTCCAGAAAAGAATAGAATAGAATGGAGTAGAATATTATACAATAGAATAGAATACAATAGAATAGGAGTGGAATATTCTAAAATAGAATGAAATGGAATGGAATGGAATAGAGTAGAATATTCTAGAATAAAATAGAGTGGAGTAGAATATTCTAGAATAGAATAGATTGGAGTAGAATGGAGTAGAATATTCTACAATAGAATAGAATAGAATGGAATAGGATATTCTAGAATGGAATGGAATAGAATAGAATAGAATGGAGTAGAATATTCTAGAATAGAATGGAATAGATTAGAATAGGAATAGAATATTCTAGAATAGAATAAAATGGAATGGATTAGAATATTTTAGAAACGAATAGAATAGGAATAGAATATTCTAGAATAGAATGGAATGGAATGAAATGGAATTGAATAGAATGGAGTAGAATATTCTAGAATAGAATAGAATGGGGTAGAATATTCTAGAGTAGAATAGAATGGAATAGAATGCAGTAGAATATTCCCGAATAGATTAGAATGGAATGTAGTAGAATATTCCAGAATAGAATAGAATGGAATGGAGTAGAATATTCTAGAATAGAATAGATTGGAGTAGAATATTCTGGAATAGAATAGAATAGTATAGATTGGAGTAGAATATTCTAGAATAGAATAGATTAGAATGGAATGTAGTAGGATATTCTAGAATAGAATAGAATAGAATAGAGTAGAATATGCTCGAATAGAATAGAATAGAATTGAATAGAGTAGAATATTCTAGAATAGAATACAATAGAATAGATTGGAGTATAATATTCTAGAATAGAATAGAATAGAATGGAGTGGACTGTTCTAGAATAGAATAGAATAGAATGGAATGGAGTAGGATATTCTAGAAAAGAATAGAATAGAATGAAGTAGAGTATTCGAGGATAGAATTGAGGCAGACCCAAAGAAACATGGAGTCTATTTTCTACCTCATAGGGAACAATGAGCACAGGTTTAGGCTAGTCACAGCAGAGGATCACAAGAGCCCAATAGCTATGCCCTTATGAACACATAAGATGATGGTAAGTGAAATGAACTCCATGTTAAGGAAACGACTGTTATTTTACTGTTGTAATTACATTCAACATGCAATGTGAAACCGTACCTTCTATTATTGATGATCCTCTTGTATCCCCTTCCTGTGGAGGTTGTACCTGCACTATCCCTGTATCTTATCTGAGTACATTGGAAACCGTGTATACTGGTAAGAGAACTAGGAAACTGAAAGGGAATACCAAAATCAAGAGACACAGGGTAAAAAGACAAATGATTACAAATGCAATACTTGCAAAACTGTATAAATCTACTGGTATAAATCAACTTGGTATGAATCTACTGAACAACTCATGGGGGGAAAAGAAAAGGGGGAGGGGGAGGGGAGAGGGGGAATGAGAGAGGACGTAACAAACAGTTCAAGAAATGTATCCAATGCCCAACGTATGAAACTGTAACCTCTCTGTATATCAGATTGACAATAAAAATTTAAAAAAAAAAGAAAAACACCATACACACCGGAACAATAAAATAGCTCTGTTTTAATTCACTTTGATTGAGATCATTGTAAATATTCAACAATAAATACACTAGCAGGGTTTGAGAGTGGCAAACTAGCTGAAGTCATTCAAAATACAGCCAGACCCATCGACACTGGGCAGCGAAATAAACATGAGAGAAAGCAAATTTTAAATCACCACCAACCAATCAAAGGAGATGGCAGAGAAAGAAGAGAAAGTGCTCAAGGAACTTTGGCTTTGAAGGGGATTGTGCTGAAGGTGTGCGCCACACCCACCCTAGCACACAGGAAGGTTTAAAGCTCAGCCCTGCTCAGGGCCCTAGGCAGGGGGCAGCCAAGAGTGAGTTGTCGTCCTGACCTTTACCCTGGAAGGAAAAGGAGGCTTGGGAGCAGGCTGGCCACTTGGTCACAGTGTTAAGCAGCCCCATGCATGACAAGGGGTCACCTAGGCCCCCAAATCAGGGCCCAGGAGGACACAATGACCTCCAGAGCTCTGGAGGGGGGCAGCGGGTCATGGAGAACACGTAGCCAGCGTCCAGCCCTCTGCTGGGCCCCTGGGTTCCTCCAGAAGAATCTTTCCCATTCTGTGGACAGAGGACGGAAGGAGCTAGATCCCATGCTCCTTGTTTCGGGGGACCTGGATCCAACGTCACCTCCCAGCAGATGAGAGGGTCCCCTCACAGGCAGGGATGCAACGCTTACTGATGCATTTCATTCCGGCCACACAGACTGGCTTTTATGCAGCAGAGCACCCGTTGCTACTGGGATGAGACCCAAGTGGTGCTGGGAAGAGGAGATGATGGCCTAGCTGCCAAAGGACTGTGGAAGGGCTGAGCTGGGTCCGGGGAGAGCCTGAGCCATGAGCCCCCGGGTGATTCAGAAAGAGCCCTGCCCTGCTTTGCATCAAGCGCTTTGATTCATGCTGTCTATCACCACTGGGTCTCAGAACAAGCTGTCGCCCGCCTGGGCCATGTTTCTAGCATGTGAGATGGACAGTGGGCTTGTGGGCTGGGGGTATCTCACTGGAACATCCTCATGAAGAGGGACAGGAGGCAGCGGCGGACACCACACAAGCAATCCGGGCAGCACGGGCTCAGATGCAGCCACTGCCTCCCTTCTGGGATCCATTCCCTCGTCAGTGCAAACAGGCCCCTGCTGCCCTCCCCTCCCAGACTCAGCCCTGCCTGAAGGGCTAGGGACAAGCAGAGCTCTCCAGCTGGAGTCTCTCCATGGAAGACCAGAGGTATGGTCCAGATCAAAGACCTCACTATGATTTGGCAGCTAGGAGTCTTCAGTCTGGGAAGACTGCAGAGCTGAAGCAGGTTTGTATTGGAGCAAACAGAAACCACTGGGCTCTGAATCTTTGAGAATCTAAAAAAAAGCTCTAACAACAGGGCTCCGGTTCAGACTCAGGAGGAACCAACCATGCTGATGAACATGGTCTATGGCCTGAAGCCATGCTGGGCCCCTGACCCAGGCCTCCTCCAAGCCCACCATCCTTCCTTGGGGCCTGCAAGGGGGGAAGTGGCGAAAGCAACCCCATCAATACATCCTTTTGCTGTCACTGGAGGTGGTGGCCACTGCCCAGTGCCTACCTCCCCCTCCTCTGGCCCAACCCCGGAGCACCCACCCACAGGAGGAGGCCTGCCTGTGAGGAGACAGACAAACAGAAAGGATGCCGCCACCCATGCCTGTAACTGAAGCTACTCAGGAGGCTGAGAGCTGCGGACTGTGGTTCAAAGCCAGCCTGGGTAGTCTGTGAGACTCTTATCTCCAAAAAGAAGAGACAAATCAAAAGAAGAAGACATTGAAGAGACAACTAAAAAGCCAGAAGCAGATCTGTGGCTCAAATAGTAAAGCACTGGCCTTGAGCCAAAGGTTTTAAGATTCAGAAAGAAAATGAGAAGGATTTGAATAGTTTGTCTGAATGGATACTTGCAGGGGAGGGGATTTGAAGATACTGAAGGTACTCCATGTCTTAGCCAGGGGATATTTGCTTCGATTGTTACAAAGTACAAGGGTTCCCAATATACTCTTCTGTTTAAATGACATTTCTGTGCTTTTCTGTATATGTTCAAAACAAGAAACAGGATGATGATGAGTACTATCCGAGTCTTCCTTTCTCCTGATAACTTGTTTCTAGGTCTCTTGAATTCCCTGATTAAAGTGTGCATGTAACATTCATCTAAATTAATTCAAAAAGAGAATTTGGTTACTTAAAATGGTATCTTAATAAATATTAAACTGTAACTTTTCTGTACATCAGTTTGATAATAAAAATTAAAAAAATAAATATTAAGTAGCACTATCACTTTAATATATATGATAATAGTACACTAAAGGGAAGTTATTTAATTAAGCATGTCCAGTAGTTAAAAAAACAACAAAAACTACAAGAAGAACCCCATAGACTCTAATCCCAATTTACTTGAGCTGATCCAAACCTTTGGCAATGTAGCAGCATACAAAATAAATCCTCAGAAATCAATAGCTTTTCTATAAAACCTGGAAAGCAACTCCTTTTGCAATTGCCTCAAAAAGCTTTTTATTCACATACCTAACAATTTTGCTATGTTGGATAGTGGAGTAAGTTATCAGAGATTCCCTAAACAATGATCCAAACTCAAGAAGTGCCCACACATGACAGGATGGAGGACAATGCAGAACCACATTGGGGAATTACAACCCATCCACCCAGCCTGTGTACTACCACCCCGGAAGGAACAAGCCTGCATCAGAACACACCCTAACAGCAGGGGGTGGGAGGTCAGTGTCTGAGGGCCCACACCTGTGAGCCCAGCCTACAGGAGGCAGAGACAGCAGGTTCCCAAGCTCAAGGCCAAACTGGACTTCCCCTAAGACCCTGTATCTGAAACCCAGCAAGCAAACAAATCTGTTCCCCAGAAGGCCAGCAGGCCCACAACCCCTCAAAGAAACCAGAGAAGGGAAGGAAAGGGAAGAATAATGCACACGCCTGTATAAACATACAGACATGTAATATATGTGTGCAAACATAAATATTGATTTATATATGTGTATACTTAGATATATGTGCGCATGTGTGTATATATATACATGCATACACGGAGGAGAAATGGTCCCCAGCCCTGGAGTTTGGGGAGTAAATACAAAAGTGTGCCTAGGGCTATGGGGAGAGGAGGAAATGAAGGGCCAGAGAGGGAGGATATGGTCCTCAGGTTGAGGGTTGGTGGAGAGGGCCATTGGGACCGAGGCTGGGACCCCAGGTCAAGGGAAGGGTGAGGGCTATCTGGACCCAGGAGGTCGGGACAAGAAGGGCAGAGCAGGCAGAGGGCCGTGGAGTTGGGGGGAGGGCCCTTTGGAAGGCATGGCATGTGCTCAGAACCCCTGGCAGGACCCGAGGGCACGGAGGGCATGTGCCGTGGGGAGGGGCTTAGAGGCGGAGCTGTCAGGAGGGAGGGTCAGGCAGAGGCCTATATAAGGCGGGAAGCTGGCCGGCCGGATTGCTTTGGAAGGCGACCACGGAAGGAAGCAGAGGAAGAGGAGGAAGCGGAGGCCAGCCTCGCAGTAGCAACAGACCAACCGACCGATCAACCGACCGACCGACCGACCAGAGGAGGAGTGCCCAGAGCACGGCGAGTGACCTACAGCACCCAGGAAGCCAGGTGAGCGGCCCGCGCATCTCTGCGGACGTGGACGGTGTGGGCATCGGGATGGGTGCGGCCGAGTGGGTGTGCGGGGCCGTGCGGCAGCTCCAGCAGCGCCTTGGTTCCAGCACAGATGCGGATGAGCTCCGCCGCTCCTTGAGGCTGCTCTCCCGCCTGCCCATGACGCCGGAGATCCTGGCGGCCACGGGTGTCAGGGGGACGCTGGAGGCCTTGAGCAAGCACCAGCAGGTGGGCAGTGTGGCCAAGGAGCTGGCCGAGCGCTGGGAGATCTTGGCTGTGCCGAGCCACGCGTCAGAGGCTCGCAGCCAGGTCCCGGAGCGGGCGGTAGCTCTGGAGCCCACGGGGGAGGATCTGGGGCAGGGGGAGAGGAACGGGGCGCAGGAGCGGGAGATGGGGAAGGCATCCACCGCGGATCAGTGCTGTCCCAGTGGGGCAAGGGACCCACTGCAGGCGGGAAGCCAGGTGAGCGGCCCGGGCCTGTGTGCAGACCTGGACGTGGGTGGCGTCGGGATGCAGACGGCGGAGTGGGTGTGGGGGGCCGTGGGGCAGCTCCAGGAGCGCCTGGCCTCCAGCACCGAAGGGGACGCACTGCGCAAGATCCTGAGGCTGCTGTCCGTCCTGCCCATCACGGCGGAGATCCTGGCCGCCACGGGAGTGAGAAGGACAGTGAAGGCGTACAGAGCACACCCGCAGGTGGGCAGTTTGGCCAAGGAGATGGCGAAGCGCTGGAAGACCTTGGTTCTCCTGGGCGGACACCCAGCGCTCGAGGCAGAGCTGATGGGCCGGGGCCCGGAGCGGGATGGGGCCCCAGCGCCCTCCCAGGAAGTTCTGGAATCACAGGAACGGAAGCAGAAGCGGGAGAGGTGGAGCTTGGCAGGTAAGGATCCTTCTTCTCAGAGCAGGGCCGAGGAGCCTCGGGGCCCAGGATACCAGGCAGCAGAGGGGGCTTGGGGAGCCGCGCGGCAGCTCCAGGAGCACCTGGCCCGTAGCACGGACACAGAGGAGATCCGGAAGACACTGAGGCTGCTCTCCATCCTGCCCTTCATGCCGGAGATCCTGGAGGCCACGGGAGTGAGGAGCACGGTTCAGGGGCTTAGGGAGCACCAGTTGGTGGGCAGCTTGGCCAAGGAGCTGGACCTGCGCTGGGAGACCGTGGCTCTGCTGAGCCGCCACCCAGGGTTGGTGCCGGCGCTCCTGGGGCAGGTCCCCAAGCGGGATGGCGCTCGGGAGCCCAGGCAGGATGTCCCTAGAGAGGGAGAGAGGGAGGCAGAAAAGGAGAGGAAGAGGAAGGATGAGGGGGACGGGGAAAGAGAGGAGGAGAAGGAAGGAGAAGAGGAAGAGGATGAGCCGGATCCTTTCTCTCACTGCGGGACTCATGAGCCATTGGATCGAGGAACCCAGGTGAGTGGTCCCTGCATCTCTCCACACGTGGTCCAGTGTGGCATCATCACACAGGTGGACGAGTGGGTGTGGGGGGCCGTGGGGCAGCTCCAGGAGCGCCTGGCCTCCAGCACTGAAGAGGAGGAACTCTTTAAGTCCTTGATGCTGCTGTCCGTCCTGCCCATCACGGCGGAGATCCTCGCCGCCACGGGAGTCAGAAGGACAGTGAAGGCGTACAGAGCACACCCGCAGGTGGGCAGTTTGGCCAAGGAGATGGCGAAGCGCTGGAAGAGCTTGGCTCCCCTGGGTGGAAACTCAGCACTCTGGACAGAGCTGATGGGCCAGGCCCAGGGGCGGGATGGCGCTCCAGCACCCACTGAGGAAGTTCAGGAACCCAAGGAACGGAAGCAGAAGCGGAAGAGGTGGAGCTTGGCAGGTGCGGATCCATCCTCTCAGAGCAGGGCCAAGGAGCCGTGTGGCCCCGGAACCCAGGTTGTGGAGGGGCCTTGGGGAGCTGCAAGGCAGCTCCAGGAGCACCTGGCCCGCAGCAGGGACATGGAGGAGATCTGGAAGACTCTGAGGCTGCTCTCCATCCTACCCTTCATGCCAGAGATCCTGGAGGCCACGGGAGTGAGGAGCACGGTTCAGGGGCTTAGGGAGCACCAGTTGGTGGGCAGCTTGGCCAAGGAGCTGGACCTGCGCTGGGAGACCGTGGCTCTGTTGGGCCGCCACCCAGGGCTGGTGCCGGCGCTCCTGGGGCAGGACCCCAAGCGGGATGGCGCTCAGGAGCCCAGGCAGGATGGCCCCATGCAGTCAGAGTGGGCTGAGTGGGAAGAGCTGATGAAGGAGGCAGGGGTGGTTCTGGAATCCCCAGAGAGGGTCCCGACGAGTAGCGAGGTCAAGGGAGACCAGGCGAGAAAGCTGGTTCTTGTTGAAGCTCCTGATCCCGCCCGAGAGGAGCCAACGGTGTCCCCCGAGGGCGAACCACTGGATTTCCCCGGGGGGCCAGTCGAGTCAGGTGTGCTGCCCGGACAGGGGCGGATTTCCGTTTTTCCACTCCCTCCGCATGGGGCCTCTGCGTCCTGGGGAGAGCCGAGAGGGGAAGGAGAAGATGAGGAGGAAGAGCAAGGTGAAGAGGAGGAGGAAGAGGAAGGGGCAGCCTTCCCTTTCCACAGAGTGGCCCTGAAGACCCCAGTGTACTCGGGACCCAGGCGCCTCCCGCTTCTTCCCTCCACTGCCCAGGAGGTCTGCGTGCTTCCCTCGCACAGTGCTGCCGGTGGTGCCTGGACACCCCGCGTTCTGTTCGAGCTCGTGCCCGAGCCTCGTCCCGCAGCTCGGCACCCCAGTCCCGGCAACGGTCACAGCAGGACCATGGCACCCGGCGGCACAGACAGGCTGTGGCAAGTCCGCTGCAGAAAGGAGTTTAAGGAGGCCACCCCCGCCCCGGGCGAGTCCTGGCAGGAGCTTTTCGTGCGGCTGCGCCAGGAGCGGGAGCAGCGTCTGCAGGCCGTGAGCGCCAGGATCCGGGCTGCCCAGGCCCAGGAGAGCGGGGGACGCCGGGCACAGATGCTCCTGCACCCGCTTCCCCAGAAGCGCCCTCGCCGCGGTGCCCAACCCCGGGCCTGCAGCACAGGGCCAGCCCCGCACCAAGGAGGCGCCCAGCAAGGAAACCGAGCTGGGGGAGGAGGAAGACTGGGTGCCTTGGGGGCCGGGGCTGCGGGTGCTGGCGGAGCTGCTGGAGGTGGGGACGGAAGGTTTCATCCCCAAAGCCAGACAGCAGCCTGCGCCCCCTCCGGCCCCACAATGGCGGCCCTCAGGCCCGTGGTCAGCACCGCAAAGCCCCCTGCTAAGAGAACTGCCCGGCTCATGGCCAACACCCTCCGCGATTACCTGAGATGCAAGAGCAGGGTCCCGGGGCGGTGACCCCAGAGGCCTGCAGCACCGGTGGGCTGTCCCAGGGACCCCGCCCGCCGGCTCTCCAGGGCCTCTGGGGGACACAGGCTCACATTGAGTCCACTCTAACCTTCCCCCCGGGGGCCTAACAACGCATGAGTGCCCCTCCATACTGAGCTCCACTTGGATGGCATTTACAATGCTATCTCCGTTACTAAATGCACTACTCTGATGAAGGGGCATTTTTCTCTTCAATAACAATCTACAGACTTGGATGTTAGATAAATTGTCAGGCAGGGCTGCAGAAGGGTAAATATACAGGAATATGTGCGTACATAAATATAAGTACGCATATGTTTATGACTATAAACACACACACACATATGTTTACACACACACACACATATTTCATGTATTTATCTTGACAAAACACAGAGCACTGCCATCAGCTGAACTGGTGCATCGGAGATCAGCGACTCCCTAAACAATGACCCAAGCCGGTATGTGCCAACTCTTCTCCAGTGAAAAAGGACATGGGAAAGAACCAGCCTGCACCGGAACACACCCTATCTGGGGGGAGGGGCCACTGGAGGGGGAGGAGGAGATCATTGTTGATGGGCCACACCTGTGGGCTCAGCCTCCTAAAGAAAGAGACCCCAGGTTCTTTGGCTCAAGCCCCATCCGACCTACCCGCGGATACCCTGGCTCAAGCAATTCTTCACTGGGGCTGTTTAATATCTAGACCTTCCACCTTGGTTCAGGGAAATTCTGCCAAGTAGCCTCTCCATAGCAACCTTTCTGAGAGCTCACTTTCCACTCAATTGTAAGCCCTTCATCTACCCAACTCTACTCACTGTTTTGATAACTTTTCTAGTTTTGGTTTCTTAAGACATTTCCACACGTGCTACTTCTTATTTCCTTCCCTTGGCTTCTCTTATGAATTCAGTGGGTTACTAGGCTGATATTTTCACACTGTGCAGGTATTTCTGTTATTAATATCATCATCGCTTTATTAGTTCTGTGATCATTACCCCAATAGTCTTGTCTCAAGTCTGCCAACAGTGTTATATTTTCTTCCTTTGCTGTCAGTCTTCTGAGCCTTCTTTGGACCTTCATGTGTTTAGTATTATGTCTTTGCATCACCCTAGATCTCAGTTCACCTTCGGAATACCTTTGGAATTTCCCCGAGAAATGCCAAATCTTCTCTTCATCTTATTCTCAATCAGTTTGTCTACCTGTAGGAAAAAGAAAACTGGACATTACCTTGGAATTTCATTTCCACATTCATGATAAAAACAATAAATACCAGGCCTCATCTATGACCTGCATACACACCCTATTGTGTACTTGCAGGGAGTACGCGTAGCACACAATGCTGTTTCTCTCATCCCCTCTAAATGGTGTATTATTCACTGCAGTCCATTTGTGGTTCAGTGTAGGTGCACTTCTGCTTCTGTCTGGAGTAGATAAAAGAATGCTGATGGTATTGAAGCTGAAGAAAACACTGGTGGGATAATAGTTCTCTTTTCCTCCTGTTTTGGGTGTTGCTTTAGAATGCATGTTTTTTTAAGAGTCAAACTGGGCAGGGGTTAATTGTTATCCAAGTATGAGAAGGCACTGAGTTTTTAATCTTTTGAAAATTCGGGGTTCTCATGAGTTACAAGACAATTAAATTTTATAGTATAATTGTTCGGTTGTAGGTGTTTTGACTAACGTACGTACCTATGTAACCAACAGAACCTATGGCCCTGCTTCTATGGCTGTTATCTGAATACATTTTCTTATAGGGAATTGGACTGAGGACTTTTTTTCTGGTGAAAGGTTCCCTCGTTTCCTTTTTTTTTAAATTTAATTTATTTATTAATTGAACACAATTTTTTTTGACAAGGTGTTGTGCAAAAAGAGTACAGTTACATAGTAGGGCAGTGTGTACATTTCTTGTGATATCTTACACCCTGTTTTTCTATCCCTCCTCTAGGTCAAGTAGACATATATACGATATACAATGTACCAAGAACATATACAGTAGCCACGTGGCCACGCCCAAGAAAGTTTGCCTAGGGCTTTAAATGTAATGTCGATATTAGACCATATGTCGACAGTAGTCTTATATGAACGTAAATACTTAGCTTTTGAGCTATTGTATTCCCCTGAGAGGTCAATTTTTGACCTTTATATGTTGAGTAATTGTTTTTCGTTTAGTTACATGCTGTTGGGTCGCTGCCCCAATCCTGTGGGGAATACTATTTGACAAGCAGTTTTTGGTTTCACAGACTTGGTCTCTACTGTCTCTCCGTCTCCCTTTGTTAACAGTCATATATCAGGGAGATCATGCCCCTTTGTTTTCTGGGTTCTAGGCTTGTCTCGCTCAACATTATTTGTTCGAGTTCTGACCATTTCCCTGCGAATAACAATATTTCACCATTCCTAATCGCTATGTAGTATTCCATTGTGTATAAGTACCATATTTTTTGGATCCATTCGTCTGTGGAGGGGCATCTGGGTTGTTTCCATATTTTGGCTATTGCGAATTGTGCCACGATAAACATGGAAGTACAAATGTCTTTTTGATATCTTGGGGTGTGCTGTTTAGGATAGATGCCTAGGGGTGGTATGTCTGGGTTATAGGGTAGGTCTCTATTGAGCTTTTTGAGAAACCTCCATACTGTTCTCCAAAGTGGTTGTACTAATTTGCACTCCCACCAACAAAGGAGAAGGGTTCCTCTTTCCCCGCACCCCCTCCAGCATTTGTTGTTGCCTGAGTTCAGAGTATAGGCCATTCTAATTAGCGTGAGGTGGTATCTCAGGGTTGTTTTGATTTGCATTGCCTTTACTACCAGGGATGTTGAGCATTTCCTCATGTGTTTCTTTGCCATTTTTATAGCTTCTCTTGTGAGGTCTCTCTTTACCTCCTTTGCCCATTTCCTAATAGGTTTATTGGGCTTGGAGGGGCTTAGATTTTGAGTTCTCTGTAGATGACAGATATCAGGCCTTTGTGTGTTGCTCTGCTGATAAATATCCTTTCCCATATCGTTGGTTGTCTTTCTATTTTGGTGGCTATGTCCTTATCTGTGCAGAAACTTTTTAATTTGTAGTAGTACCATTTGTCAAGTCTTTCCCCTATTGGTTGTGCCCCTGGGACTCTATTCAGGAAGTTCCTTCCTGTGCCAATAAGTTCTAGCGTCTTTCCTACTCTGTCCTTCAGTAGTTTCAAGGATTCAGGTCTGATATTGAGGTCGCTGATCCATTTTGAGTTGATCTTGGTGCATGGTGATAGGCTTGAGTCTACTTTGAGTTTTCTGCATATGGCTGCCCAGTTCTCCCAGCACCAGTAGTTGAAGAGGCTATGTTTATTCCATTGTATGTCCTTAGCTCCTTTGTCGAATATCAGCTAACTGTAAGAGTGTGGTTTTATTTCAGGATCTTCAATTCTAATCCATTGGTCTTCCGATCTGTTTTTATACCAATACCATGCTGTTTTGGTTATGATGGCCTTGTAGTAGAGCTTGAAGTCTGGTATTGTGATACCTCCTGCACTGCTTTTTTTGCCTAGAATTGCTTTGGCTATTCTAGGTTTTTTGCTGTTCCATATGAACTTATGGGTTGCTTTCTCTATTTCAGTGAAGAATGTAGCTGGGATCTTGATGGGGATTGCATTGAATTTGTATAACAATTTGGGCAATATGGCCATTTTCACTATATTGATTCTGCCTTCCCATGAGCATAGGAGGTCTTTCCATCTCCTTGTGTCTTCTTTGATTTCCCTTATTAGATTTTTATAGTTTTCATTAAATAGGTCTGTCACATCCTTGGTTAAGTTGATCCCTAGGTACTTTATTCTTTTTTTGACTATTGTAAATAGAAATGTTTCCATAATTTCCTTTCCTGTTTGTATATTGCTGGTGTACAGAAAAGCTGCTGACTTTTGTGGATTGATTTTGTATCCTGTTACTTTGCCAAATTGGTTTAATAGGTGAAGGAGTTTGGGGACTGAGTTTTTTGGGTCCTTCAGATATAAGATCATGTCGTCTGCGACTAGGGATAACGTGATTTCTTCCTTGCCGATGTGGATCCGTTTGATGTCCTCCTCTTGCCTTATTGCTATGGCTAGGGATTCCAGCACTATGTTGAAAAGAAGTGGGGAGAGTGTGCATCCTTGTCTTGTTCCTGAGTTTAGGGGGAATGATTTAAGTTTCTCTCCATTTAATATGATATTAGCAGTTGGTCTTTTGTATATGGCTTTTATTGTTTTGAGGAATGTTCCATCTATTCCTGTTCTCTCCAAAGCTTTTAATAGGTATGGATGTTGTATTTTGTCAAAGGCTTTTTGGGCATCGACTAAGATAACAATGTAATTTTTAATTTTAGATCTGTTTTTGTGGTGAATTACGTTGATTGATTTACGGATGTTGATCCATCCCTGTGACTGTGGGATGAAGCCTACTCGGTCATGATGTATGATTTTCGTGATCAGTTTCTGGATCCTGTTAGCTAATATTTTATTGAGGAGCTTTGCGTCTGAGTTCATTAGTAATATTGGTCTGTAGTTGTCTTTTTTTGTTGGATCTTTGCCTGGTTTGGCAATCAGTATGATATTAGCTTTGTAGAATGAGTTTGGGATTTCTCCCTCTGTTTCGATTTCACGGAAGAGTTTGAGGAGTATTGGTACTAGCTCCTCAGTAAAGGTTTTGAAGAATTCGTTGATGAATCCATCTGGGCCTGGGCTTTTCTTTGTTGGGAGGTTCTTGATTACCTCCTGTATCTCACTGTAAGTTATTGGTTTATTTAGTTGATTTATTTCTTCTTGGTTCAGTTTGGGCAGTTTGTACTTCTCTAAGAATTGATCCATGTCTGTAAAATTATTATTATTTTTTTTTTGCTGAGTAGAGCTTTTGGAAATAGCTCCTTATGATGGTTTGAATATCGTGTGTACTTGTTGTAAGTTTTCCGGTGGAGTCTTTGATTTTACGTATATGAGTCTCTTCTTGTTTTTGTAAGTGTTTTGGGGGTCTGTCAATTTTGTTTATTTTTCAAAGAACCAGCTTTTAGTCTTATTTATTTGTTGAATGGTCTTTCTATATTCAATCAGATTTATCTCTTCTTTAATCTTTGTGATCTCTCCCCTCCTAGTCGTTTGAGATTCTGTCATTTCATGTTTCTCCAGTTGTTTTAGTTTCATCGTGAGGTTATTCACCTGCTCTGCTTCCATTCTTTTCATGTGAGTGCTGAGGGCAATGATCTTGCCCCTCAGTACTGCCTTAGCTGTGTCCCATAGGTTTCTTTGTGATGTGTTTTCATTGTCATTGTGGCTTATGAATTCGTTGATTTCATCTTTAATTTGGTCTGTGGCCCAAGTGTTGGATAGCAGTGTGGGTTATAGCCTCCAACAGTGTGTATAGCCTCTGTGGTATCCTTTGTTGTTGAGGGTTACCTTTAATCCACTGTGATCAGATATAATACATGAGATGTCGTCTATACTTTTGTATTTGCTGAGGTCCTTTGTGTGGGCTATTACGTGGTCTATTTTGGAATATGATCCATGGCCTCCTGAAAAGAAGGTGTATTGGGTCTCTGTAGGGTGGAAGATTCTGTATAGGTCTGTCAGATCCATTTGGGATATGGTGTTACTTAGGTCCTCAGTTTCCATGCTAATCCTCTGGGTGTTGGATCTGTCTCTTGGAGAGAGTGGGGTATTAAGGTCACCCACTATGATTGTGTTTGCGTCTATCTTGTTCTGTAATTCTGTGAGAATTTGCTTGACATATGTAGGGCCTCTTTTGTTCGGTGAGTATACATTTATCACGGTGATGTCTTGATTCTGGATTTTTCCTTGTATTAAAATGTAGTGTCCTTCTTTGTCTTTTTGAGTTGATTTTAATGAAAAGTCCAGCTTGTCTGAGATCAGAATGGCTACACCTGCCGGTTTGGTAGGTGCGTTTGCTTGGTAGATCTTGCTCCATGCTTTCATTCGGAACCTGTTTTTTTCTCTTGCTGTAAGGTGGGTCTCTTGTAGGCAGCGATGTCAACTTTTTGTTTGCGGATCCATCCTGTCAGTCCGCTCCTCTCTATAGGAGAGTTTAAACCATTTATATTTAAAGAGATCAAGGATAAGGGTGTTCTTTCTCCTTCCATTTTCTTGTTGGGCTGTTTTTTCCTCTTTTTTTTTCTTGTCTATAGTGAGCTGTTCTTTCTATTGTACTTTGACTATTGTATTTTCTTTCTGTTTCTGTCTGTGTGTCTTGTACGATCTCTGTTGGGTGGGGCTCCCCTCTTAGAATTCGCTGTAGTGCTGGTTTTTTATTCACATACTCCTTTAGATCCTCTTTGGTGTGGAAAGATCTGGTTTTCCCTTCACATGTGAACTCCAATTTTGCTGGATATTTGATCCGAGGTTGCATATTTTTAGCCTGAAGTACTTGGATGGTGTTTTTCCACTCACTTCGTGCGTGGTAAGTTTGTGTGTAGAAGAGAATGGAAAGGAATGGAATGGAGTAGAATATTCTAAAATAGAATAGAATTGAATGGAGTAGAATATTCCAGAATATTCTAGAATAGAATAGGAGTAGAATATTCTGGAAGAGAATGGAATGGAATGGAATGGAATCGAGTAGAATATTCTAGAATAGAATAGAATGGAGTAGAATATTCTAGAATAGAATAGAATGGAGTAGAATATTCTAGAATAGATGAGAATGGAGTAGAATATTGTAGAATAGAATAATATAGGAGTAGAATATTCTAAATAAGAATGGAATGGAATGGAGTAGAATATTCTAGAATAGAATAGAATAGATTAGAACGGAGTAGAATATTCTAGAATAGAATGGAATAGAATATGATAGGAGTCCAATATTCTAGAATAGAATAGAATGGAGTAGAATCTAGAATAGAATGGAATGGAAGGAATGGAGTAGAATATTCTAGAATAGAAAAGTATTGAATAGAGTAGAATATTCTAGAATACAATAGAATAGAATAGGAGTAGAATATTCTAGAATAGAATGTAATGGAACGGAAAGGAATCGAATAGAATATTCTAGAATAGAATAGAATGGAGTAGAATATTCCAGACTAGAAAAGAATGGAATGGAGTAGAATATTCTAGAATAGAATAGAATGGAGTAGAATATTCTAGAATACAATAGAATAGGAGTAGAATATTCTAGAATACAATAGAATAGAATAGGAGTAGAATATTCTAGAATAGAATGGAATGGAATGGAAAGGAATCGAGTAGAATAATCTAGAATAGAATAGAATGGAGTAGAATATTCCAGACTAGAAAAGAATGGAATGGAGTAGAATATTCTAGAATAGAATAGAATGGAGTAGAATATTCTAGAATACAATAGAATAGGAGTAGAATATTCTAGAGTAGAAGGGAATGGAATGGAATGGAGTAGAATATTCTGGAATAGAATAGAATGGAGTAGAATTTTCTAGAATAGAATTAGAATGGAGTAGAATACTCTAGAATAGAATAGAATAGAATGGAATGGAATGGAATGGAGTAGAATATTCTAGAATATTCTAGAATAGAATATAATGGAGTAGAATATTCTAGAATGGAATAAAATAGAATAGAATGGAGTAGAATATTCTAGATTAAAATACTATAAAATGGAGTCGAATGCAGTAGAATGTTCTAGAATAGAATGTATTTTAGTAGAATATACTAGAATAGAATGGAATGTAATGGAATGGAATGGAGTAGAATATTCTAGAATAGAATAGAATGGAATGGAATGGAATGGAGTAGAATTTTCTAGAATAGAATAGAATGGATTAGAATATTCTAGGAGTGAATAGAATGGAGTAGAATATTCAGGAATATAATAGAATATAATAGAATAGAATGGCGTAGAATATTCTAGATTGGAATGTTATAGAATGGAGTTGAATATTCTAGAATAGATTAGAATACAATAAAATGGAGTAGAATATTCTAGAATAGAATAGAATGGAGTAGAATTGAGTAGAATAGAATAGAATGGAGTAGAATATTCTAGAATGGAATGGAATAGAATGGAGTAGGACATTCTAGAATATAATGGAAAGAATAGAATGGAGTAGAATATTCTAGAATGGAATAGAATGGATTAGAATATTTCAGAATATAATAGAATAGAATGGAAAAGAATAGAATTTAGTAAAATATTCTAGAATAGATTGGAACAGAATAGAATGGAGTAGAATATTCTAGAATAGAAAGGTTTGGAGGAAATATTCTAGAATAGATTAGAATAGAACAGAAAGGAGTAGAATATTCTAGAATAGAATAGAATGGAATGGAATGGTATGCAATGGAATGGAGTAGAATATTCTAGAATAGAATACAATGGATTAGAATATTCTAGAATAGAATAGAATGGAGTAGAATAGAGTGGAATATTCTAGAATAGAATACAATAGAATGGAGCAGAATATTCTAGAATGGAATGGAATGGAATGGAGTAGGATATTCTAGAATAGAATGGAATAGAATAAAATGGAGGAGAATATTCTAGAATAGAATGGAATAGAATGGAGTAGAATATTCCAGAATGTTCTATAATAGAATGGTATATAATGGAGTAGAATGGAGTAGAATATTGTATAATAGAATAGAATGGAGTAGAATATTCCAGAATAGAATAGAATGTAAAACAATATTATAGAATAGAATAGAATTGAAAAGAATAGAATAGGAATAGAATATTCTAGAATAGACTGTAATAGAAGAGCATAGGAGTACAATATTCTAGAATAGAATACAATGGAGTTGAATATTCTAGAATAGATTAGAATAGAATAGAATGGAGTAGAATATTCTAGAATAGAATAGAATAGAATGGAATGGCATGGAATAGAATATTCAGGAATAGAAAGGATTGGAGTAGAATATTCTACAATAGATTAGAAAATAACAGAAAGGAGTAGAATGTTCTAGAATAGCATAGAATCGAATGGAATGCAATGCAATGGAATGGAGTAGAATATTCTAGAATAGAATAGAATGTATTAGAATATTCTAGAATAGAATAGAATGGAGTAGAATAGAGTAGAATATTCTAGAATAGAATAGAATAGAATAGAGTAAAATTTTCTAGAATGGAATGGAATAGAATAGAGTAGGATATTCTAGAATAGAATGGAAAAAAAATAGAAAGGTGTATAATATTCTAGAATAGAATGGAATAGAATGCAGGAGAATATTCCAGAATGTTCTGGAATAGAATGGTATAGAATAGTGTAGAATGTAGTAGTATATTGTAGAATAGAATAGAATGGAGTAGAATATTCCAGAACAGAATAGAATGGAATGGAGTAGAATATTCCAGAATAGAATAGAAGAGAATGTAGACGAATAGAATAGAATAGAATAGGAGTAGAATAATCTAGAATAGAATGGAATGGAATGGAATAGAATATTCTAGAATAGAATAGAATTGAATGGAGTAGAATATTCTAGAATAGAATAGAAAAGACTAGGAGGAGAATATTCTAGAATAGAATGGAATGGAACGGAATGGAATTGAGCAGAATATTCTAGAATAGAAACAATTGAGGAGAATAATCCAGAATAGAAAAGAATGGAATGGAGTAGAATATTCTAGTATAGAATAGAATGGTGTAGAATATTCTAGAATAGAATAGAATAGGAGTAGAATATTCTAGAATAGAATGGAATAGAATGGAATGGAGTAGAATATTCTTGAATAGGATAGAATGGAGTAGAATTTTCTAGAATAGAATAAAATGGAGTAGAATAGAAAAGAATAGAACAGAATAGAATGGAATGTAGTAGGATATTCTAAAATATAAGAGAAGCAAATAGAATATAATGGAATAGAATGGAATAGAGTAGAATATTCTGGAATCGAATCGAATAGAGTAGAATGGAGTAGAATATTCTACAATAGAGTAGAATGGAGTAGAATATTCTAGAATAAAATAGAAAGGAATGGAGTAGAATATTCTATAATGGAATGGAATAGAATGGAATAGAATAGAATGGAGTAGAATATTCTAGAATTGAGTAGAATGGAGTACAATGGAGTAGAATACTCTGGAATAGAATAGAATAGAATGGAGAAGAATATTCTAGAATGGAATGGAATAGAGTGGAATAGAATATTCCAGAATATTCAAGAATGTAATGGAATTGAATAGAATTGAATGGAGTAGAATATTCTAGAATAGAATAAAAGAGAATAGAATAGAATAGAATAGACTAGAATGGAGTATAAAATTCTAGAATAGAATTGAATAGAGTAGAATATTGTAGAATAGAATAGAATAGAGTAGAATGGAGTAGAATATTCTATAATAGAATAGAATAGAATATTCTAGAATAGAATAGAATAGAATAGAATGACTCCATTCTATTCCTTTTTAAAATATTCTATTCCATTCCAATCCATTCTATTCTAGAATATTCTACTCCTACTCATTTCTAGTCTATTCTATTCTATAATATTCTATTCCAAACTATTGTATTCTATTCTGGAATATTCTACGCCATTCTATTCCATTCTATTCTAGAATATTCTACTCCATTCTATTTCATTCCATTCTAGAATATTCTTCTCCATTTTTTTCTATTCTATTCTATTCTAGATTATTCTACTCCATTCTAATCCAATCTATTCTATTCTAGAATATTCTACTCCATTCTATTCTATTCTAGAATATTCTACTCCAGTCTATTCTATTCTAGTCTATTCTAAAATATTCAACTCCAATCCATTCTATTCCAGAATATTCTACTCCATTCCATTCCATTCTATTCTATATTATTCCTGAATATTCTATTCCATTCTATGCTATTCTATTCTATTCTAGAATGTTCTACTCCAATCTATTCTATTCTATTCTAGAATATTCTACTCCATTCTCTTCTATTCTATTCTATTCTAGAAGATTCTACACAAATCTACTCTATTCTAGAATATTTTACTCCATTCCATTCCATTCTATTCTATTCTTTTCTAGAATATTCTACGCATTCTATGCTATGCTATTCTATTCTAGAATATTCTACTCCAATCTATTCTATTCTATTCTAGAATATTCTACTCCATTCTATTCTATATATTCTATTCTATTCTATTCTATTCTAGAACATGCTACTCACATCTATTCTATTTTAGAATATTCTATTCCATTCCATTCTATTCTATTCTATTCTATTCTATTCTATTCTATTCTATTCTATTCCATTCTATTCTACAATATTCTACTCCATTCTATTCCACTCTATTCTAGAATAATCTATTCTATTCTATTCTATTCCATTCTTTTGTAGAATATTCCCTCTTCCCTCACACACATTAGACACATATTCACTGTCACATCACAATGATTTCAATGCATTGTGAACTCACACACACTATGACCTCACATCTGTCAGGAAGTAGGCATGCTGAGTTTAAGTTACTTCTTTCAGCCCTCCTAATGCTTCTTGCTAGGTGGAGGGAATTCTCCACTCCATGATGAAAAGCCTAGAGGTGAGAGAGGCATTTCATTGAATGCAGGTGCATTCGACATCATGCCCATTGTCCCTTCACTCTTCTGATTAAGACCTCAAATCCATTTAACGTTACACACATGGTGTGTGTGTGGGGGGGGGCTCCTGCTCATTGTGACCTCAGCTCATTTCCATTTAACAGCCATTAGAACTTCATGCCATTATTAAGACCTCACGTACCCTCTGACCTCACACCTACAAATACCTAATACATTCTGTGCACTTCACATTTTGACCTCCTGCCTATTAGACCCAATCTCACTTCATACCAATAAGACCTCAGATCCATTGTGACCTCATGAACCTTGTGACCACGTAGCTCCAATTGGGACCTTGTTGTGATCATTGTGACCTCACCCACATTTTGACCTTATATCCCACTAGGGTCTCACATCCATATGGTCCTCATGCTCATTGTGACCACAAACACATTTTGACACTACAAACAATAGGACCTTAGTATAGTTTGGTCTTACACTCGACGAATCTCACACTGATTTTGTCAACTTTCCCAGTTTGAACTACATATCCATTAGGTATACATCTATTATGAAACACAATTTTTGACATCACACACATTGTGAACTCACAATTGTTTCTATGTTCTATCCATTATGACCTCACACCCATGATTACTTATAAAATCTGAGGATCTCACATCTATTATGTCTTCATGCCCATGTGGTATCATGCCCACTTTGACCACATTCCACACTCATGTTTCACTCCCATGGTGACCCTGCATTCACTGTGACTTCATGACTATTAGCACCTCCCACCCCTTAGGATATCATCCATCGTGACCTTGTGCCCATTGTGGCTTCACATCAACTAATACCTAACACCCATTGTGACCTCACACTCATTGTGACTTCACACACATAAGAGAGTCACTCATTAGGATATCATACCATACCCTCAATTGTACCTGACACCCACAGTAATATTACCTATTAAGATTCATGCCAATTGTGATAGTATACAAAATACCTATTAGGACCTAATACCCATTGGGACTACAAACCCATTGGGACCACATGCACATTAAAATCTCACACCCATTGGGACCCTTGCCCATTTGAAATTCAACACCCATTTTGACCTCATGTCCAGTGGGACCTCAAACACTTGATAGGACCTCATGCCTATTGACCAACACCCACCAGGGCCTCATGGCCATTATGACAGCATGTGTGACCTTACACCAACTTGTACACTGTCACGCACATTCCAAATCAGTTATGACCACAAGCCTCTTGGGATCACACACCCATGCAACCTGATGCCAATTATGACTTAAGGTACCTACTTATTGTGACCTCAAACCCTGTACCACCTCACACTCATTAGGAATAATGGTCACTGTGAACTCAAAAATATTAAGACCTGACATCCATTGTTACTTCAACCTTCTCATTAGAAATATAAACATTTTTTACTTCATACCCATTAGGATCATGTGCTCATAAGGATCTAACACGCATTGTGACTTCATACCCAGGTGACTTCACAACCAGTAGCAGCAAAGGCTATTTGATCTCACTCACAGTGATCGCCTATCCATTAGGACTATAACCCCATTGACCTCAGGCCTATTAAGATCTTATTCTCATTTTTGATTTACAAACACCATTGGGACCTGACAGCCATTGTGACCTCACAACTATTGTGACAGCATATTCAGTGTAAACTTATTAGATCCTGACACCCCTGTGTGGGAAGAATCACACCAAGAAGAACTTTATACAACTTTTGACCTCATATTCAGTGTGATCTTATACTCATTAGACGTTAAAAATATGAGGATCTTACACACCCATTGAGATCTTGTGCCCATCATAACTTCATATCCACTGTGTCATCATGAAGATTTGGACCTCATACCCATTGTGACCTCACACACACTACATCCTCACACCCACTATAAACCCTCTGTGACTTCACATCATGTAATCTAAGATTTAAGCCCTCTGAATCCTCAGGTTCTATTAGGAACTCACCTGCATTATGTATTCACATCTATTATGACCTCATTCAGCTGTGGCCTCACATCTTTGTGACTCCACATTCGCTATGATATTACAGCCAATATGACCACATTCTCATTGTGACCTCACACCCATTATGATCTCACATACATTATACCTCATATACATTGTGATTTCATAACATTATAATCTCTCATCCATTAGGGCTACACACCATTTGACCTCAAGACATCTAGTACTTCACACCAGTGGTGAACTCACCCTACTAAAACTTAACCCTCATTTTTAACTCACACCCATTATTATTAAATTCCCAGTGTGAGCCCAACTCCATTACAACCTATGATCATTCTGATCTCATGCCCACTGTGATCTCTCCTCAATAAGGATTGTGATCAGTTGTGATCTCTCATTTATTGGGACCTCATCATTATTAATAACTCATGCCCATTAATAGTTTGACCATAAACATTTCTTTGGACCTGATATTCATTTTGATCTAGTAGCTTCATTAGAAGGTCACACCTTGTGACCTCATGCCCAATGTGATCGTGAAACTTCCATTTGGTTCTCATGTCCAGTGACCTCCTACCCACTGTAAACTCACATTCCGCATTACGACCTCACATCCATGAAAATATTATGATATTTATGACATCATATACATTTTGACCTCACATACATTAGGCTCTCACACCAGTTGTGACCTAACACACATTGTGCCTTTAATCTCACTGTGCCCTCACATTCAATATTCATATTCATTGTACCCTCATATCCCATTTGAACCCTACACCCATTTTCACTCCTGATCATTATGACCACACACCAATTGTGACCTCACACCCATTGTGCCTTCAATCTCACTGTGAACTCATATTCCATATTTTTATAGTGTTCTCTCATCTCTATTAGGACCTCATCTCTACTGTAACATAATGCTCATTAGAATTTCATACTCACTGTTACCTCAGTGCTTTGAGACCTGACATCTACTATAACTTTATGCTCATTAGGACTCATACCATTGTGACCTCACAAACACTAGGATCTGATTTACATCGTGTCGTCACACCAATTATGGTTTACATCTATTAGGATTTCATGCCCATTGTGATCCATCTATTGTGAGTCCATTAAGTTCAAGCACATTGTAACCTTATACAATTTGTGAACTCACTGTCATTATGACTTCACACAAATTCAAACCTCACACCCTTTGTGACCATACATCAATTGTGATTCCATAACTGTTATGACCTCATGCCCAATGAGAACTAACACTTGGTAGTACCTTTGAAAATATGGACCTCATAAATATTGTGACCTCACACATATTATGACCTAACACTCATTGTAGCCTCACACACATTAGTACCTAACACACGCTATTATACCTCAGGCCCATGTTGCCTCACACTGTTTAGGACATCATACCACTTGTAATCTCACACCCATTGTGATGTCACACCCCCATTAGCATTATTTTCCTTACTATGTATAGGACCTCGAAAACAATGTGCCTTAATGGCAATGTGATGTCACACCTCATACACACCCTCAATTAATAACACAGGTCCATTTTGGACTAAAACAAATTAGGAACTCACACTGGTTGTGATCTCATATCCACAGTGACTTCATGCATATTACCCATTTGGATCTCATATATAGAATGACCTTTTGCATATTGGGAGCATGCACAGTACTTTGTGACCTCACCTCCAACCATGGTCTCATACCCTGTAACAATTTAGGACCTGAGACCCAATGACACAATACCCATTTGGGATCTTATGAACTTCTTGAGTTATATTCATTGTGGTCTCACACTCCCTAGTAGAAACTCATATTCATTGGCACCTCATACCCATTAGCACCTCATAACTCATCAGCACCACATGCTAATCATGACCACATGTCCATTGTGAGCACCCACTCATTAGGATCTCTTGGTTGGTGTGAACCTCTATCCATTGTGAAATCACACTTTTTAAGACCTCAAACCTCATACGCCTTGTGAACTCACATCCACTACAACCTTAAGCCTATTATATTCTCAACCCCACTGCACTATCACATCAATTCAGACTACACACTGCAATCTCACACTAATTAGCACTCCACTGTGATTATGATGTCACATTCATTTGTGAACTCATGACCATTAACATTTCAAACCCATTATGACCTCCAAAAATACAGTCACCACAAACACTCTATTAAGAACTCATGCCCCCATTATGACTCTACACTCACTGACACTTCATGTCCATTAGGACCTCATGCCCACTATAACATCACACCTTTTAAAACTTATTAGGACCTCCTGTTATTGTACCTCTCATACAAATTAGGAGTATATGCTCTTTGCAAACCCACATCAATTATGACAACAATCATTAGGTCTTCATACTCTTTGGACCCCACACCAATTTGAAATTCACACTTATTGTCTTCTTCTACCTTTTGTGACTTCACAAATGTCAGGACCTCTTCCTATTCAAAGCTCACAACTATTTTCATGGCCATTATAACCTCTTGCCAAACATGTTCTGACACCACTAGGACCTTGCCCACCATGACATTCGCCACTCCCATTAAGGCCTCAAAATTCATTGGACTCTCACACTCATTGAACCTCACTCATAGTGACTTTATGACCATTATTGGTTCATACCTCTGTGACTCATGACAAATGTAACCTTGCACATTGTGACTTCACACCACCCCTTTAGAATTCACAGACCTTAGACCCCATAGTCATTGCACCATACAACATTAAGCCTTAGTTCCCATTGTTACCTCTCATTTATTGTGATACACCCCTCTAGGCTTATATTCCTATTAGAAGTTCATACTTATTTTGTACTCATGCTCATGTTGATCTAACACCTACTGTAATCTTTGTCTTAACATATACTAGACCCTCATAAGCATTATGACCTCATATCCATTAGTACTTTAGAAGCATAGTGATCTCATACCCCTAAAAACCATCGCTTTATACAACCTATTAGAAGCTCATGCCCATTGTGAACTCACACACAATGCTACCTCACAGCCATTAGGACCTCAGAAACTTGAGCACTGCACACACTGTGGCTCACAACCTTTGAGATCTCAAAATGTGTCCCTCACAGCCATTGAGACTACACACTCTCATTAGAACTTCACAATTACTATACCTAATGTTACCTCATCACGACTGGGAACAGTTTCTCATTGTGACATGTTCATTATAACCTAACAATTCCTATGATTTCATAGCTCTTTTATGTACTCACACCCATTTTGACCTCACACTCATTATAATTTCATGCGCATTTGGCTTCACATCAATTGTGATCTCATATCAGTTAGGACATTGGCCTACTATGAACTCAACCTCACTATGTCCTCACATTCACTGTCCACTCACACCCATTAGACACGTACACATTGTCATATGACAATGTTTAGGACCTCAATGCATTGTGAACTCATATGCACTGTGACCTCACATATATCAGGACCTCCTAATGTGATAGGGAGGCTGAGTCTAAGTCACTTCTTGCAGCCATCCTAGTGCTTCTTACTATGTGGAGGGAATTCTCCCCTAAGTGATGAAAAGCCTAGAGGTGAGACAGGCAATTCATTGAATGCAGGTCCCCAGCACAAGGTGAGCTAGTAGGCCTCTGCTTCAGAGAAGTGCAGATGTCATAGCATTAGGAAAGCTTTGTATGCAGAAAATGCTCTGATTCTGCCTTAACTTCCTAAATGGCTTGAATCATCCACCTCTGTGTGGCCTGACTGGGAATAAGGCAGAGGACCCCGCTGAGGTAAGAGGACTTCCGATCACTTGGGAAAGGGAGCGGGAGAGAGTACGAAAAGTATCCTCGGGAGTAAAATTTTATGGGACAAGATAACAGCTGCATGCTATACATGCAGGCCCTCAAAGCGATACTTCGTGCCCAGGGAGTGAAAGTTGGCATTGAGGAAGCATGCCCCTGGTTCCAATAGTAAAGACCATTAACTTAGAAGTTTGGCAAAAAAATAAGAAAAAGGGGGCTGTGGATATGGCCTAGTGGCAAGAGTTCTTACCTCCTCTATATGAAGCCCTGGGTTCAATAGTTCAGCACCACATATAGAGAAAACGGATAGAAGTGGCACTGTGATTCAAGTGGTAGTGTGCTACCCTTGAGCAAAAAGAAGCGAGAGACAGTGCTCAGGCCCTGAGTCTAAGCCCCAGGAGTGACCAAAATAATAGAAAAAAGGAGTCGGGGACATTATAACACAAATGGCCCTGAAAAAACCCCAGTGGGAATGGTTACACTTTGGAATCCTGTCCGAGATTGTGTTGGGATCCTAGACATGAACAGATTAAATTCAATCAGCTCTCCTTGGCGCAACCCGCTCACAGAGGGGAGGGACATGAGTCTAGGGAATTGCTAACACCACCGAGTTAATTTCTCCTGACCCAGCGCTCTACTTCCATCCACCACTGAAATCTACAAATTTGCTCTCACACCCAGAGTAATTGATCACCGCTCAGTCCGGGGCACAGCAACTGGAGTGATGACCTGATTGCTGCTTGTCTCCTACATTTCAGCTGACCAGAGTAATACTGAGGACACTTGGTATTTAACTCCTGAGCTCCGCTAACCACTTTCCATGGGAGGGGCACAATCTTCAATCTGCTCAAATTTGAGGCCAATCTTACAAATTTGTAATGTTTTACAGGACTTACCTGACTTCTATGAGCGCTCCGGCAGACGAAGTTCTCTCTGTCTCTCTCTCTTTTTCTGCTTCTCGCTTTCTAAATTCTGCCTGCCTTTGATTTAGGATGGGCTGGTACTAGCTTCCAAAGGCACCAATATTGGCTTAGCATCTGCTTTAAAAGACCCAAAGAAAGGTTTTCTATTCTTGTTATTGATGTTTGTTAAGCTTGGAGATTCAGTTAAATTTGTTGCTGGCTAAATCCTAAGTTTTCTCTAGCATTGAGCACATGGTGAACAATAGAATTGGTTGGAGGTGGAAGCCCACCCATTCCCCAGGTGATGGGCATGCCAAATTCCTGAAGGCTGAGCAGGGACTTGGAGACTCCAGCTCCTGGTAACCCTGTCCCCCACCCTGAACTCTGTCCCTGTGACCTTGCAATTCAAATGTGCCTTGCAAGTCAAATGCTGGAAAGTGAAGGTGTCTTGCTGTGAGCCCGCTGTCTGTGTTCTGTTTGTGTCCTGTCTCCCATATCTTGGACCTTCTCTGGTCATAACATATCACTTCAGCTCCCCATTGGAGCTAATCTGGTTTCTTAAAATGTGGCTTCTCCATTTCCTCGCCATATAATCTGGGAAAATTTTTGTTTGCTGAAAAGTTTTTTTTGCTTTCTAACTGACCACGTGGTTCTAAAATATGGGCAAAATAATATCATTTTTCCAATGGAATTCCAGGAAAACTTACATGGCCAATGGTTTGTTTAAACACTAAATTACTAAATTAAATGGGAGAATTATACCCCTTCTGTCCTGTTAATATTTTTGCTCACGCTTTATTTGTACTAAATTTTTAAAATTTGGACTGTAATATCTTTTCTGTAGCACAGTGGTTCTGGAAAAAGAGAGAAAAAAGAGCTTTTGCCCAAGTTAAGTGGAAAGACCCTTTATCAGGTGCTTGGCACGGACCCGAACCAATGTTGACATGGGGTCGAGGATATGTCTGTGTTTTTTCACAGGATGAAAATAACGCCCGCTGCCTACCTGAGCATTGTGTGGGATTTTGGAAGCTTATCAGAATGGTACAAGCGCTGACTCACTGGGCTTACATGCCAGATTCACAGATTGTACACCCTGCGATTTGGGAAGGAGCTAAGGTGTTCATTCATGTCAAAAGATCAGCATACAGTACGGCTCCAGATCCTTTTGTTCAATACATTAAAATGGGAAACTTTGCAGCTTCTGGCATTGGAACCTCTTTATGTTTTACAACTGACTCCAACAGCTATATTCCAGGCTGCGCTACAATGCAATCCATATATCATCGACTTTGGATTCCTGATAACAATGAAGTGTATAATATATGAATGACTTCATTTCTTACTGGGTTCCCTGAACATGCTAATTCTACATCGTCCTTCATGATACCTCACTGCATCAATTTTTCTCAAATTGTAGAATCCATGGGAGAACCCACATAAAGTGTAGACATGAACATCCTCTTATAACCAATATTTCAGGAACTAATTCTCAACTGATGAACTGGTTGGGAGCCAATCTCCCAACAAGAACAACCCAGGTCTGTGGTGGATGAATGGACACCCTCAACGCCATGTCTGGATGTTAGTGGCTGCCCTAAATAACATCTCCTGGCCCACTTCTTCCTTTTAAAAAAATATTATCAGTTGTGTAGCACCTCCTTATGCCATTATGTATGGACCTTTTAATATTTCTATAGGAGCCATGTATTTCAAGGTTACTTGTACTAACTGTTCTTTTACAAATTGCTTGCATAGTGGTCTTACTGATTGTATAAGTGTTATTCAGCAGCCTCCATTTTTTATGCTTCCCGTAAACATATCTGATGCTTGGTATGAAGAAACAGGTATTCAAGTGTTAAAAAATTTGGAAGATCTCATGCGCCCTCGATGATTTATAGGACTATTGATTGCAGGCATTGTCGCCTTCATTTCCTTGGCTGCCTCTGCTGCAGCAGCTACTGTGGCTTTAACACAAAGTATGCAGACAGCTCACTATGTTAATCAGCTTGCTCATAAAACTACGCAAGCCCTACACTTTCAAGGCAGGATTGATGATAAGGTAAAACAAAAATTAGAAGCATTTTATGAATTTGTGTTGTCTCTGGGAGAACAAATTCATGATTTACAAACTTTGCAATGGGTGAACTGCCATGCTGAGTTTGACTTTGTTTGTGTAACCCTACATAAATAAAATGGGTCAAGCTATCCTTGGGAACAAGTTGTAGCAAATCTTAATGGTATTTGGAACCATAATAATTTGTCTTTAGATCGTTTTCAACTCCACAGGCAAATAGCCGGACAAGAACAAGCTCTACCACTGGACACTGAAGTGGCAAAGAATGCAAACTAATGGTTTGAACAATTTCAACACTATGTCCCTTCTTTGACTAATGTTAAGTGGCTACTAATGACATCGCTCAACCTGGGGATAATTTTACTGGTGGTATGCCTATGCCTTCCTTGCATTGTACGTATATTGCAAAACTCTTTTATGAGTTTAGCCAGAAAGTTTCATAAGATCAAGCTCCAAGTAAATGAATTTCCCCCAAGAGGAACTAAAGCCAGAGACGGGTAAGAGGGGGTGCCGGTCTGACTAACCTATGACTGGGCCTTCAGCTTTGTTCTGAAGAAGATCCAGGTGAAGGGTAAGGCAGACAAGGCGTCCCACCCAACCTAAGACAGGCGGTTTGCTTCTTTAAACACAGACGTGGCGGGGGGCGGTGTAGGAAGGGGACAGCAAAGTTCATTCTGTCATCTGGCTACGTTGTTATCTCAAGGAACATGCAAGGACATGGCTTACTTGAAAAACAGTGAAAGAGCACTAATCAGAGATAATTTACTATATCCACAAGTGTCTGTTTTATGTTAACCAATTTTATCTTGTCTTTCCTGCCACCTGGTATTGATGATATCAAAGCCTTTTTGTTTTCTTTTTTTTTTTTTTTTTTGGCCAGTCCTGGGCCTTGGACTCAGGGCCTGAGCACCATCCCTGGCTTCATCCCGCTCAAGGCTAGCACTCTGCTACCTGAGCCACAGCGCCCCTTCTGGCCGTTTTCCATGTATGTGGTGCTGGGGAATCGAACCGAGAGCTTCTTCATGTGTAGGAGGCAAGCACTCTTGCCACTAGGCCATATTCCCAGCCCCCTTTTTGTTTTCTTGAACTTAAGTAACCTTATGCCATTCCCTGGTTCCCAAACTGCATATAAGCTGGAAGTTAAGAATAAATGGGATTGCAGTCTTTAGTTACAGTCTTGAGCTGCAGACCTCCCGACCCCCATCAATTGTTGTTTGTCTTTTGTATCTTGTCTTGTATTTTTCTTCTTCTTTAGTCCTTGCCCCCTGAATTATGATTCCTTTTCGCTGCCGGCAGGCTCCATCATGAACCCACTGTTAAACTGTCACACATATTGCCACTTCAAACCAGTTATGACCACAAGCCTGTTGGGACCACATATCCACTGAAACCTTATGCCCATTATGAACTAAGATACCTACTTATTGTGACCTCACACCAGTTAGGACCTCACACTCATTAGGACTAATGCCCTCTGTGATCTCAAAGCCATTAGTACCTCACATGCATTGTTGCTTCATAATTCTCATCAGTAACATACACATTTTTACTTTATACCCATTAGGATCACATGCTAATTAGGATCTAACATTCATTTTGAATTCATACCCATGTGACCACACAGCCAGTAACAGCTAAGCTTATTTGATCTCACTAATTGTGATCCCATATCCATTAGGACTACAACTCCACTGACCTCAGCCTTATTTGGATCTTATTCTCACTGTGGATTCACACACACCATTAGGGCCTGACAGCCATTGTGACCTCACAACTATGGTGACAGCATATTCACTGAAGACTTATTAGATCCTCACACCACTGTTTGTGAAGACACACACCAATAAGAACCTTATACAAGATTTGACCTTATATTCATTGTGATCTCATACTCATTAGACCTTAAAAATATGAGGATCATACACACACAGTAGGATATAATGCCCATTGTAACCTCACACCCAGTGTGTCATCATGCAGATTTGGACCTCATACCCATTATGACCTCATACAAACTATATCCTCACAACCACTATATACCCCTGTAACATAACATCACATCAACTAAACTGTTACCCCAATGTAACCTCAGTTTCTATTAGGACTTCACCTGCATTATGAATTCACATCTCTTATGACCTCAGTCACCTGTGGCTTCACAACATTGTGACTCCACATTCACTATGACATTACCCCTGTTGGGGAATATTATGGCCTTGGGAAGGCTGCCCTTCCACCAGCCTTGGGAAAATGGAAGTCCCTCCCACCTTCTGGCCTCCCCCCCTTGGGAGGTGAACACGTGCGTGCCACCATGATGGGGTTGTCCCGCCCACAAAAGAAGTTTCGTGATGTCACTTGAGGGACATGGTCCCTAGCCTATGACTGGCCCTTTGGCCAGCCCCCTTTCTTTCCCGCCATTACTTCTATATGAGTGCCTTTCCATATTAAAGTCTTGGAGACGCTTCCCACCACCGCAGCGTGTCCCTGATGCCTTCCTTTTTGCCTCAGCCCTTGGTAACATGTGGGGGGATCGGGGGGAGGGGAGGCTTCAGCAACCTTTCCTCAACTTAGCGCTTGCCTATGTGAGCACGCCTTTGGCCTTCCGCTGGTGGAGGGCCAGGCTGAGTGCTCTTTCATAGAGTTTGTGGTTACCATTCTCCCCGTGGGGGGAGAAAGGGGTTGTTCAGACCCCAACACCCATCCACCCACCCATTCATCCTTCCACCCACCCACCCATCCACCCACCAATTACTCCACCAATCACCCACCCACCCACCCAGCTATCCATCCATCCATCCACCCAGCCATCCACCAACGCCATGAAGTGAGGTTGGGTAGTGAATTTCTTTTCCTGGATTTTCCAAAACGATGACAAGATGGTGTCCATTAGACACCACCCACACCCCTACCTTGATAGTTTGGGACACAGGCAGTACAGAGGGGCACAGGCCGAGCTGACCACCACCAGCTCCTTGCACTCTCTATTCTGCCAGGTACATGGGGTACTGTAACCACCTGTGCACGGTGCTGGAAAAGCAACACGGGGGCATCTACAAGTTCATTGTGAGTCCCCCAGTGTGGCTCCAGGCCGTCTATTCCCTTGGAAACTTCTTAGGTGCCGAGACCCGCATAGGTCAGGTGGAGGGAGGGCAGGCACAGGAAGCCCAGGGCCCAGGCACTTGGCTGATAGGTTCAGTAACCTATAGGCCAAGGGCCTGACCCTGCCACTAGGGATTCTGGAATCCCAAGGAAGCTTTCCCCATCTTTGCTGCAAATGGTGGAGGGGTCTCCCTCCCTCCTCAGTTCCTCCAGCGAATATTCTACAAGTTCTGGACGTGGGCGACAGTAAACTGCTCCTGGGCTACACCTACCAAAGTTCCAGCTACAACACCTACTCTGTCCTCGCACTGGGTTGGTGACGTCTCCCTCCCCCCTACTCCCCTGGGGAGGCCCCCGGTGGCATCAGGTGAAATTCCATGGAGTCTAATGGGCGTCCATTTCCCTTTGTGGTCGTGCATTTGCAGGCCGAAGGCGCACGCTGAGTGAGGCAGACGTGGAGAATTTCCAGAATGTTCTTCAGGGCAAAGATATCGGGAAGGAACCAGTGTATTTCACTGGCCACGGTACTCTAATCGATTCTACTCTAATCGATTCGATTCCAGAATATTCTACTCCATTCCATTCTATTCTATTCTATTCTATTCTATTCTATTCTATTCTATTCTATTCTATTCTATTCTATTTGATTCTCTTCTATTCTAGAATATCCTACTCCTTTCCATTCCATTCTATTCTAGAATATTCTATTCCTCTTCTATTCTATTTTATTGTATTCTGGAATATTCTACTGCCTTCTATTCTATTCTAGATTATTCTATTCTAGAATATAGTACTCCAATCAATTCTATTGTAGAATATTCTTCTCCGTTCCATCCATTCTATTCTATTCTATTCTTGAATATTCTACTCGTAATCTATCCTATTCTAGAATATTCTGCTCCATTCTACTCTATTCTAGAATATTCTACTCCATTCTATTCTAGATTATTCTACTCCATTCTATTCTATTCTATTCTAGAATATTCTACTCCATTCTATTATATTCTAGAATATTCTACTCCATTCTATTATATTCTAGAATATTCTACTCCATTCTATTCTATTCTAGAATATTCTACTACATTCCATTACATTCCATTCTATTCTCTTCTAGATTATTCCACTCCATTCCATTCCATTCCAATCCATTCTAGAATATTCTACTCTATTCTATTCTATTCTAGAATATTCTACTCTAATCCACTCTATTCTAGAATATTCTACTCCATTCGATTCCATTCTATTTTATTCTATTCTAGAATATTCTACTGCATTCTATTCTATTCTAGAAAATTCTACTCCTTTTCGATTCTATTCCATTTCATCCTATTCCAGAATACTCTACTCCATTCTATTTTATTCTAGAATATTCTACACTATTCTATTCTAGAATATACAACTCCATTCTATTCTATTCTACTCCATTCTATTCCATTCAATTCTAGAATATTCTACTCCATTCTACTCCATTCTATACCATTCTAGATTATTCTACTCCATTCTGTTCTAATGTAGAATATTCTTCTCCTATTCTATTCAATTCTATTCTATTCTATAATATTCTACTCCAATCTATTCTATTCTATTCTCGAATATTCTACTCCATTCCATTGTATTCTACTCTGGAATATTCTACTCCATTCTATTCTATTCCATTCTATTCTAGAATATTTTGGAATATTCTACTCCATTCTATTCCATTCCACTCTAGAATATTCTACTCCATTCTCTTCTATTCTTTTCTAGAATATTCTACTCCATTCTACTCCATTCTATTCTATCCTAGAATATTCTACGCCATTCTATTCTATTCTATTCTAGAATTTTCTACTCCATTCAATTCTATTCTATTCCATTCCATTCTTGAATATTCTGGAATATTCTACTCCATTCTATTCCATTCAATTCTAGAATATTCTACTCCATTCGATTCTATTCAATTCCATTCCATTCCATTCTAGAATATTCTACTCCATTCTATTCTATTCTATTACAGATTATTCTACTCCACTCTACTCCATTCTATTCTATTCTAGAATATTCTACTGCATTCTATTGTATTCTAGAATATTCTACTCCATTCTATTCTATTGCATTCTATTCCTTTCCATTCTAGAATATTCTACTCCATTCTATTCTATTCTAGCTCTATTATGTACTCAAATCCACATATTCATTACCTCACATTCATTACAACTTCGTGCCCATTTGGATTCACATAAATTCTGTCCTCATATCAGTTAGGACCTTGGCCTACTGTGAACAAAAACTCACTATGTCCTCACATTCACTCTTCCCTCACACACATTAGACATATATTCACTGTCACATCACAATGATTTCAATGCATTGTGAACTCACACACACTATGACCTCACATCTGTCAGGAAGTAGGGATGCTGAGTTTAAGTTACTTCTTTCAGCCCTCCTAGTGCCTCTTGCTAGGTGGAGGGAATTCTCCACTCCATGATGAAAAGCCTAGAGGTGAGAGAGGCATTTCATTGAATGCAGGTGCATTCGACAACATGCCCATTGTCCCTTCACTCTTCTGATTAAGACCTCAAATCCATTTAACGTTACACACATGGTGTGTGTGTGGGGGGGAGGGGCTCCTGCTCATTTTGACCTCAGCTCATTTGCAATTAACAGCCATTAGAACTTCATGCCATTATTAAGACCTCACGTACCCTCTGACCTCACACCTACAAATACCTAATACATTCTGTGCACTTCACATTTTGACCTCCTGCCTATTAGACCCAATCTCACTTCATACCAATAAGACCTCAGATCCATTGTGACCTCATGAACCTTGTAACCACATAGCTCCAATTGGGACCTTGTTGTGATCATTGTGACCTCACCCATATTTTGACCTCATATCCCACTAGGGTCTCACATCCATATGGTCCTCATGCTCATTGTGACCACAAACACATTTTGACACTACAAACAATAGGACCTTAGTATAGTTTGGTCTTACACTCTGCGAATCTCACACTGATTTTGTCAACTTTCCCAGTTTGAACTACATATCCATTAAGTGTACATCTATTATGAAACACAATTTTTGACATCACACACATTGTGAACTCACAATTGTTTCTATGTTCTATCCATTATGACCTCACATCCATGATTACTTATAAAATCTGAGGATCTCACATCTATTATGTCTTCATGCCCATGTGGTATCATGCCCATTTTGACCACATTTCACACTCATGCTTCACTCCCATGGTGACCCTGCATTCACTGTGACTACATGGATATTAGCACCTCCCACCCATTAGGATATCATACACATCGTGTCCTAGTTCCCATTGTGGCTTCACATCAACTAATACCTAACACCCATTGTGACCTCACACTCATTGTGACTTCACACACATAAGAGAGTCACTCATTAGGATATCATACCCATACCCTCAATTGGACCTGTCACCCACAGTAATATTACCTATTAAGATTCATGCCAATTGTGATAGTATACAAAATACCTATTAGGACCTAATACCCATTGGGACTACAAACCCATTGGGACCACATGCACATTAAACTCTTACACCCATTGGGACCCTTGCCCATTTGAATTTCAACACCCATTTTGACCTCATGTCCAGTGGGACCTCAAACACTTGATAGGACCTCATGCCTATTGACCAACACCCACCAGGGCCTCATGGCCATTATGACAGCATGTGTGACCTTACACCAACTTGTACACTGTCACACACATTGTCATTCTAAATCAGTTATGACCACAAGCCTCTTGGGATCACACACCCATGCAACCTTATGCCAATTATGACTTAAGGTACCTACATATTGTGACCTCAAACCCTGTACCACCTCACACTCATTAGGAATAATGGTCACTGTGAACTCAAAAATATTAAGACGTGACATCCATTGTTACTTCAAACTTCTCATTAGAAATATTAACATTTTTTACTTCATACCCATTAGGATCATGTGCTCATACGGATCTAACACGCATTGTGACTTCATACCCAGGTGACTTCACAACCAGTAGCAGCAAAGGCTATTTGATCTCACTCACAGTGATCGCCTATCCATTAGGACTATAACCCCATTGACCTCAGGCCTATTAAGATCTTATCTCATTGTGGATTTACAAACACCATTGGGACCTGACAGCCATTGTGACTTCACAACTATTGTGACAGCATATTCAGTGTAAACTTATTAGATCCTTATACCCCTGTGTGGGAAGAATCACACCAAGAAGAACTTTATACAACTTTTGACCTCATATTCAGTGTGATCTTATACTCATTAGACGTTACAAATATGAGGATCTTACACACCCATTGAGATCTTGTGCCCATCATAACTTCATATCCACTGTGTCATCATGAAGATTTGGACCTCATACCCATTGTGACCTCACACACACTACATCCTCACACCCACTATAAACCCTCTGTGACTTAACATCATGTAATCTAAGATTTAAGCCCTCTGAATCCTCAGGTTCTATTAGGAACTCACCTGCATTATGTATTCACATCTATTATGACCTCATTCAGCTGTGGCCTCACATCTTTGTGACTCCACATTCGCTATGATATTACAGCCAATATGACCACATTCTCATTGTGACCTCACACCCATTATAATCTCACAAACATTATACCTCATAAACATTGTGATTTCATAACATTATAATCTCTCATCCATTAGGGCTACACACCATTTGACCTCAAGACATCTAGTACTTCACACCAGTGGTGAACTCACCCTACTAAAACTTAACCCTCATTTTTGACTCACACCCATTATTATTAAATTCCCAGTGTGAGCCCAACTCCATTACAACCTATGATCATTCTGATCTCATGCCCACTGTGATCTCTCCTCAATAAGGATTGTGATCAGTTGTGATCTCTCATTTATTGGGACCTCATCATTATTAATAATTCATGCCCATTAATAGTTTGACCATAAACATTTCTTTGGACCTGATATTCATTTTGATCTAGTACCTTCATTAGAAGGTCACACCTTGTGACCTCATGCCCATTGTGATCGTGAAACTTCCATTTGGTTCTCATGTCCAGTGACCTCCTACCCACTGTAAACTCACATTCCGCATTACGACCTCACATCCATGAAAATATTATATTTATGACATCATATACATTTTGACCTCACATACATTAGGCTCTCACACCAGTTGTGACATAACACACATTGTTCCTTTAATCTCACTGTGCCCTCACATTCAATATTCATATTCATTGTACCCTCATACCCCATTTGAACCCTACACCCATTTTCACTCCTGATCATTATGACCACACACCAATTGTGACCTCACACCCATTGTGCCTTCAATCTCACTGTGAACTCATATTCCATATTTTTATAGTGATCTCTCACCTCTATTAGGACCTCATATCTACTGTAACATAATGCTCATTAGAATTTCATACTCACTGTTACCTCAGTGCTTTGAGACCTGACATCTACTATAACTTTATGCTCATTAGGACTCATACCATTGTGACCTCACAAACACTAGGATCTGATTTACATCGTGTCGTCACACCAATTATGGTTTACATCTATTAGGATTTCATGCCCATTGTGATCCCACATCTATTGTGAGTCCATTAAGTTCAAGCACATTGTAACCTTATACAATTTGTGAACTCACTGTCATTATGACTTCACACAAATTCAAACCTCACACCCTTTGTGACCACACATCAATTGTGATTTCATATCTGTTATGACCTCATGCCCCTTGAGAACTAACACTTGGTAGTACCTTTGACAATATGGACCTCATAAATATTGTGACCTCACACATATTATGACCTAACACTCATTGTAGCCTAACACACATTAGTACCTAACACACTCTATTATACCTCAGGCCCATGTTGCCTCACACTGTTTAGGACATCATACCACTTGTAATCTCACACCCATTGTGATATCACACCCCCATTAGCATTATTTTCCTTACTATGTATAGGACCTCGAAAACAATGTGCCTTAATGGCAATGTGATGTCACACCTCATACACACCCTCAATTAATAACACAGGGCCATTTTGGACTAAAACAAATTAGGAACTCACACTGGTTGTGATCTCATATCCACAGTGACTTCATGCATATTACCCATTTGGACCTCATATATAGAATGACCTTTTGCATATTGGGAGCATGCACAGTACTTTGTGACCTCACCTCCAACCATGGTCTCATACCCTGTAACAATTTAGGACCTGAGACCCAATGACACAATACCCATTTGGGATCTTATGAACTTCTTGAGTTATATTCATTGTGGTCTCACACTCCCTAGTAGAAACTCATATTCATTGGCACCTCATACCCATTAACACCTCATAACTCATCAGCACCACATGCTAATCATGACCACATGTCCATTGTGAGCACCCACTCATTAGGATCTCTTGGTTGGTGTGAACCTCTATCCATTGTGAAATCACACTTTTTAAGACCTCAAACCTCATACGCCTTGTGAACTCACATCCACTACAACCTTAAGCCTATTATATTCTCAACCCCACTGCACTATCACATCAATTCAGACTACACACTGTAATCTCACACTAATTAGTACTCCACTCTGATTATGATGTCACATTCATTTGTGAACTCATGACCATTAACATTTCAAACCCATTATGACCTCCAAAAATACAGTCACCACAAACACTCTATTAAGAACTCATGCCCCCATTATGACTCTACACTCATTGACACTTCATGTCCATTAGGACCTCATGCCCACTATAACATCACACCTTTTAAAACTAATTAGGACCTCCTGTTATTGTACCTCTCATACAAATTAGGAGTTTATGCTCTTTACAAACCCACATCAATTATGACAACACTCATTAGGTCTTCATACACTTTGGACCCCACACCAATTTGAAATTTGCACTTATTGTCTTCTTCTACCTTTTGTGACTTCACAAATGTCAGGACCTCTTCCTATTCAAAGCTCACAACTATTTTCATGGCCATTATAACCTCTTGCCAAACATGTTCTGACACCACTAGGACCTTGCCCACCATGACATTCGCCACTCCCATTAAGGCCTCAAAATTCATTGGACTCTCACACTCATTGAACCTCACTCATAGTGACTTTATGACCATTATTGTTTCGTACCTCTGTGACTCATGACAAATGTAACCTTGCCCATTGTGACTTCACACACCCCTTTAGAATTCACAGACCTTAGACCCCATAGTCATTGTACCATACAACATTAAGCCTTAGTTCCCATTGTTACCTCTCATTTATTGTGATACACCCCTCTAGGCTTATACTATTAGAAGTTCATACTTATTTTGTACTCATGCTCATGTTGATCTAACACCTACTGTAATCTTTGTCTTAACATTTACTAGACCCTCATATGCATTATGACTTCATATCCATTAGGACTTTAGAAGCATAGTGATCTCATACCCCTAAAAACCATCGCTTTATACAACCTATTAGAAGCTCATGCCCATTGTGAACTCACACACAATGCTACCTCACAGCCATTAGGACCTCAGAAACTTGAGCACTGCACACACCGTTGCTCACAACCTTTGAGATCTCAAAATGTGTCCCTCACAGCCATTGAGACTACACACTCTCATTAGAACTTCACAATTACTATACCTAATGTTACCTCATCACGACTGGGAACAGTTTCTCATTGTGACATGTTCATTATAACCTAACAATTCCTATGATTTCTTAGCTCTTTTATGTACTCACACCCATTAAGACCTCACACTCATTATAATTTCATGCGCATTTGGCTTCACATCAATTGTGATCTCATATCAGTTAGGACATTGGCCTACTGTGAACTCAACCTCACTATGTCCTCACATTCACTGTCCACTCACACCCATTAGACACGTATACATTGTCATATGACAATGTTTAGGACCTCAGTGCATTGTGAACTCATATGCACTGTGACCTCACATATATCAGGACCTCCTAATGTGATAGGGAGGCTGCACGGATGGGTGAATGGGTTGAAGAATGGGTTCACAGATGTATGTTTAGGTGGTTGAGTGGATAGTTTGGTGGATGGCTGGCTGGATGGATGGACAGATGAATAGACTGTCAGGGAGAAGCATGAATTGGTGGGTACATGTAAGGATAGTTGGGTGGGTGGATGGATGGATGGATTGGTGGATGGATAAGTGGATGGATGTGGGGCAGGGTTGGTGGGTGGGTGCATTGGTGTATGGGTGTTTGTGTGGGTGGGTGGGTAGGTGGGTGGATGGATATGTGGATGGATAGATGGATGGGTGAATGGATGTGTGGATGGCTGGATGGGTTTACGGATGGGTGGTTGGTTGGATGGGTGTGTTAATTGCTAGATGGATGGGTGGAAGGGGGGTGGATGGGAGGGTGGATGAATGGATGGGTGGATGGGTGGATGGCGCATGGGTGAAGGGGTGGATGGGTGGATGGATGGGTAGATGGATGAACAGTTGGATGGATGGATGAATGGGTGGATGGGTGGATGGATGGGTAGATGGATGAACGGTTGGATGGATGGATGAATGGGTGGGTGGATGGATGGGTGGATGAATGGGTGGGTGGATAGGTGGGTGGGTGGTTGGATGTGTGGGTTGGTGGATGGATGGATGGGTGGGTGGGTAGGTTGATGGATGGGTTGGTGGATGGGTTGGTGGATGGGTGGATTAGTGGATGCATAGGTGGGTGGATGATTGGATGAGTGGGTGGGTGGAAGGGAAATGGAAGGGTGGATGGATGGTTGGATGGTCGAATGTACTGATGGATGGACCAACAGATAGATACATGGATGGGTGGATCCTTGGATGGATGTGTGGACAGCTTGATGTTTGGGTGGTTGAGTGGATTGGTGGGTTTATGGATGGATGGACGGAAGGACAGATGGATGAACTGACAGATCGATGCATGGATGGGTGTGTACCTGGAATGGATGGAGGGAAGGAAGTTAGGTAGAAAGGTAGGATGGAAGGATGGATGGATGGACTGAAGGTAGGAAGGACAGAAGGAAAGAAGGAAGGAAGGGTGGATGAATGGGAGGGTGGATATGCGAGAATTGATGGATGGATGTTTGGATGGATATGTGGGTGGTTGGGTGGATGTGTGAATGGATAGGAGGATGGATGGATGGTTGGATTGGCGGACAGATAGATGTATGGATGGACAGAAGTACTGATGGAATGACAGGTGGATGGATGTTTGGGTGGGCAGGGGGTCAAATGGATAGGTGGGTGTTTGGGTGGATGGATGGTTGGATTTCTGGATGGATAGGAGGATGGATGGATGGACATACAGGTGGACAGACTGACAGACATGGTTGAATGAGTGGATTGATACTTGACTAGGTGGATGGATGGATGGGGGTTGGCAGTGTAGGTGAATGAATGGCTGGGTGGATGGGTGGATGGGTGGATGGATGGATGGATGGATGGGAGGATGGATGGATGGTTGGATGGGTTTACGGATGGAAGGATGGAAGTACTGATGGACAAACAGATGGATGGGTGGGTGGGTGGATGTATACCTGGGTGGATAGGTTGACAAATGGATAGGTGGGTGCTTGTGTTGATGGATGGTTGGAGGTCTACTGGATAAGAGGATTGATAGATGGATGTACAGATGGACAGACTGATGGATTGATGGATGGATGGAAGGACAGAAGTACTGATGGATGGACAGATGTATGGATGGGTGGATGGATACTTGGCTGGGTAGATGGATGGATGGGTGGATGGATGGAAAGAAGGAAGAGTGGATGGATAGGTGGATGGATGGGTGAATGGATGGATGGATGGATGGATGGATGCACGAACATGCTATGGATAGACCGGCAGACAGATGGATGTGTTGGTGGATTGATAGATGGACGGATGGACAGTTGGATTGAATGACAGAAGGATGCGTTGATGGGTGGGTACATGGATGGATAGTTGGTTGGGAGGATGGATGGATGGATGGATGTAAGGAAGGCACGAAGTAAGGAAGGATGGATGGATCAGTGAATGGATGGTAGGATGGATGGGAGGAAGGCAAGAAGGAAGGAAGGATGGATGACGGATGGGAGAATGGGAGGATGGTTCAATGTGTGGACAGATGTATGAGTGGATGGACTAAATTTCTGACTGACAAACAGATGGAAGGATGGGTGGATTTATTGATGGCTGGATGGAAAGGTGGACAAATGGATAGGTGAGTGGTTGGGTGGATGGATGGTTGGAGGTCTGGATGGATACGAAGATGGATGGATGTACGTACAGATGGATGGACTGACAGACAGATGGATGGATGGGTGGATAGATACATGGCTGGATGGAGGGAGGGAGGGGTGGGTGGGAGTGTATATGAATGGATGGGTGGATAGATGGGTGGGAGGATGAGTGAGTGGACAGTTGGATGTTGAGGTGGTTTAGAGGATGGTTGGGTGGCTGGATGGATGGACAGATGGACAGACAGATGGACTGACAGGGAGATGCGTGGATGGGTGGGCACATGGAAGGAAAGTTGATGGATAGATGGATGGATTGATGGTTTTATGGATCGTTGGAGGGAAGGTGGGTTGTTGGGTGGATGTGTGGATGGATAGGGGAATGGACAGATGGTTCGCTGGGTGTAGGGATGGATGGATTGATGGTGGAAAGTACTGACGGACAGACAGATGGGTGGATGGGTGGATGGATGTATGGAAGGAAGAAAGAATGGATGGATGGAAGGGAGGAAAGAAGGGAGGATGGATGAATGGGTGGATGGATGCGTGGATACACGGTCGGGAGAGTGGATGGATGGATATGTGGGTTGTTGGGTGGATGTGTGGATGGTTAGGAGGATGGATAGATGCATGGGTGATTGGGTGTTTGGGTGATGGATGGATGGATAGGTGGGATGTTGGGTGGATGTGTGGATGGATGGTGGGATTGGTGAAAGGATACATGGATGGTTGGACGGAAGTACTGATGGGTGGACAAATGGATGGATGGGTGATGGTTAGATGGCCCAATGGATAGGTGGTTAGTTGGGTGGATGAATGGTGGGAGGTCTGCATGGACAGCAGGATGGATGGATGCACATACAGTAGGATAGACTGACAGACGGATGGATGGGTTGATGGATACTTGACTAGGTGAATGGGTGAATGAGCAGGAAGTGTAGGTGAATGGATAGGTGGTTGGATGGATGGGAGGATGGATGGGTGGATGGGTGGATGGGTGGGTGAATGAATAGATGAGTGGGTGGAAGAGTGGGTGGGTGCATAGATGGATGGATAGAAGGGTGGTTGGTTACGTGGGCGGGTGGATAAATACATAGATAGATAGATAAATGGATTCATGGATAGATGCACGGATGGATGGTTAGACGGATACTTCTGCAGGGTATAGTTGGATGGATGGATGGATGGATGGATGGAGGGTGGGTGGATAAGTAGATACATATAGGAATAGATAGATGGATAAAAATAGATGGGTGGAAGGACAAATGGACGGACTGATGGAGAGAGGGAGAGATCAATAGGCGATAGTTAGATAGGTGGATAGGCAGGGAGATGCACCCATATTGATATATTTCCCTCTATGTTGAGATATATTAAATCCATTTATATCCTACATCACAGAAGAACTTACTGGAATGCAAGCCACCTCTAAACACTCCCAGGAAGTGACCATCATGATTTTCCATCTCTGCACTGCACAACTCGGCTACCGAACGAGGTTCTCTGCCCGCCTGACTCACAAAAAGGGGATTTTTTAAGAGAAAAATAATGCCATGACATAGGGAAATGAAGGAGTGAGTTCTTCAGGCTGAGGCGCCGGAGGCTCCTGGCCTGTCACTTCAGCTGGAAATTCTGGAAGAACTTGCTGCTGTGCCCTTTACGCTGTTACCCAATTGGGCAACCGCGTGGAAAAGTAAATGAAATAGATCAAGTGGAATAATACAAGAAAATTAAATAAACGGAATAAAATAAATGGTATCGGGTTTAAGGCAGATCATCTGACCTGGAATCCTCTCTTCTGTCTCATTAAGATGCCATCGTCTTCTGGCCCATCCTGGCCATCCAGGAAAATGAGGGGTTTCTTATATTTTTCTACTATTTTTCTGGGGAAACCCCACAGGTGTTTATATTTTTTTTATTATTTTTTAACTAAATAAAATGGTATAAATGTGGCATTGGCTTCTGTTGTGAGCTCAGGGAGCAGGTAGGTAATTAGGGAGGTAGGTAGCTAGGTAGGTCGGTGGGTAGGGAAGTATGGAGATTGGTGGATGGATGGATGGATGGGTGGGTGGATGGATGGGTGGATGGGTGGATGGATGTGGGAGGGAACAAGAGATGAATGGTTGAATGGGTGGGCGGATAGATCGGTGGGTAGATGGGGGGATGAGTTGATGGATGGGTGGGTGAATGGGTGGATGGGTGGGTTAGTGGGTGGATGTGTAGATGGTTGAGTGGGTAGATGGATGGAGGGAGGGATGAACGGATGAATGGATGAATGGGTGGGTGGATGGATGGATGGATGCATGGACAGATGGAAGGCTTGATGGAAGGATGGATTGATGGATGGCTGGGTGGGTAGATGGACGGTTGGCTGTTTGGATGTATGGATGGATTGATGGATAGATAGAGGGCTACATGGATAGAGAAAGAAAGAGAGAGAGAAACAGACACACAGACCTACACAAGCACAGATATGGAGATAAATTGATAGACAGACAGACAGAACTACAGATAGATAGGTAGATAGACAGATAGATAGACAGATAGATAGACAGATAGATAGATAGATAGATAGATAGATAGATACATAGATAGATACATAGATACATAGATACATAGATACATAGATACATAGATACATAGATAAAAAGATAGATACATAGATACATAGATAGATGAATGAGTGAATGGGTGGATAGTTTGATGGACATATAGATTGATAGATGGATAGATAGACAGAGATAAATATAAAGACAGACAGATGGATGGATAGATTGGCAAATTGATGGGTGGGAGGAAGAGTGGATGGGTGGACAAATTGATGTATAGGAGATAATGGGATAGATGGATATATAGACAGAAATACAGTCAAATAATCAGAGGGATGGAGGACTGACCAATGGATTGTTGGAGAGATGGATGGGTGGATGGCTGGGTCAATGGGTGGATCGGTGTGTTGGTGGATGGCTGGATGTGTGGGTGGATGGGTGGGGGGTGGACGAATTGGTAGGTGGATGGATGGATGGGTGGAGGGGTGATTGGATGGGAAGTTGGGTGGGTGGGTACATGGATGGATTCATGGGTGGGTGGTGAATGAATTGGTAGGTGGATGGGTGGGCTGGTAGGTGGATGGATGGATGTGTGGATGGATGAGCGGATGGATGTGTGGGTAGATGGATAGAAGGATGAATGGATAGATGGTTGCATGCACGGAAGCATGGGTGGGCAGATGGATGAAGTGGTGGATGGGTGAATGCAGGGATGGGTGGATGGGTGGATTCATGGATGGGAGGTTGGATGGTTGGGTGAATGGGTGGGTGAGTGGATGGATGGGTGGATTAAAGGGTTGTTGGTTAGGTGGGGCGTGAATGGATGGGTGATGGGTGGATGGGTGGATGTGTAGATGGGTGGGTGTATGGATGGGTGGGTGTATGGATGCGTGGGTGGGTGGATCGGTGGATGGATGGGTGGTTGGGTGAATGGGTGGATGTGTCGATGGATGTATGCATGGACAGATGGTTCGATGGGTGGTTGAGTGGTTGTGTAGGTGGAAAGGAGGATGGATGGATGTTTGGATGGGTGATGCATGGATGGATGGATGGAAGGACAAACTTACTCATGGACAGACCGATAGACAGATGGATGGATGCTTGGATCGGTGGATTCATGGATAGATGCACGGAGGGATGGTCAGATGAATACATGGGTGGATGGATAGTTGGATTGATGGATGGATGGATGGGTAGCTCCATATATGTATAGATAGATGGATAAATGATAAATGGGTGAAATGATAGATGGACGGATTGATGGGGAGATGGAGAGATAAATAGACGATAGCTAGATAGGTGGACAGGCAGGCAGATACACCGATATTGATATATTTCCCTGTATGTTGAGATATATTAAATCCATTCATATCCTTCATCACAGGAGAACATACTACAATGCAAGCTACCTCTAAACACCCCCAGGAAGTGACTGTCATGATTTTCCATCACTGCACTCACAACCTGCCTACAGAACGAGGTTCTCTGCCTGCCTGTTCCACAAAAAGCTGATTTTTTAAGAGAAAAACATAATGAGATAGTGTAGGGAACGAAGGAGTCACTTCTCCAGCCTGAGTTCCTGTGGCTACCGGCCCGTCACTTCAACTGGAAAATTCAGGAAGAACTTGCTGCTGTGCCCTTTACACTACGTTACCCCACTGGGCAACTGAATGGAAAAAATAAAGGAAATACATCTAGTGGTGTCGCGCTACACTCACTGGTTGTGGGGACAGCCCTGCACACTTCTCCCACCCAAGGGAGGCCACAGCGTGTCCCAGTTGGGGCTAAACTGAGATGGGGTAAAGCCGACGAATCCCACCATCCCTAGTCCCTAGTCAGTGGGTGGATGAATGGCTAGATGGATGGAGGCGTGTACAGCTGGATGAGTGAGTGGTTGGATGGTTGTGTGGGTTAATAGGAGGATGGATGGATGGTTGGATGGGTGAATGAATGGATACATGGATGGATGGATGGATGGATGGATGGATGGATGGATGGATGTACGTACTGATGGACAGACAGACAGATGGATGGATGGGTGGATGGGTGGAAGGATGGGTTCACAGATGGATGATTGGGGGGTTGGATGGATAGGCGGTTGGATGGATTTACAGATGGACAGATGGATGGACTCACAAACGGGTGTGAGGATGCGTGGGTACATGGAAGCATAGTTGGGTGAGTGGATGGATAGAAGGATGAGTGGGTGGGTGTTTGGGTGAATGGTTGGGTGGGTGAATGGAAGGAAGGAAATATGCATGTATGGAGGGAAGGAAGAAAGGAAGAAGGGAAGGCTTGCAGGACGGAAGGAAGGAACGAAGGAAGGAAGGAAGGAAAAGAAGGAAGGTTGGGAGAATGGATGGATGCATGGATAGATAGATGGTTGTTGTGTAGATAGTGGATGGATAGGAAGATAGATAGATGGTTGAATGGAGAACGCATGGAAGCATGGATGGTGTGAAATACTGATGGACAGAAAGATGGACGGATGTGTGGATGGATGGCTGGATGGACAGGTGGACAAATGGGAAGGTGGGTGGTTAGGTTGATAGATACTTGGAGGTCTGGATTGTTAGGAGGTTGGATGGACATATGTCCAGATGGACAGACTGACAGAGAGATGGATGGATGGGTGGATGGATGGATGCGTGAGTGGGAGTATAATTGAATGGATGGGTGGGTGGATGGGTGGGCGTTTGTATGGAAAGATGGGTGGGTGGGTGAATGGATGGAAGAAAGGATGCATGGATGGAGGGAAGGGAGGAAGGAAGAAGGGAAGGGAGGAAGGAAGAAAGGAAGGAAGGAAGGAAGGAAGGAAGGAAGGACGGAAGGAAGGAAGGAAGGAAGGAAGGAAGGAAGGAAGGAAGGAAGGAAGGAAGGAAAGAAGGAAGGAAGGGAGGGAGGGAGAGAGGGAGGGAGGGAGGGAGGAAGGAAGGAAGAGAGGGAGGAAGGAAGGAAGGAAGGGAGGAAGGAAGGGAGTAATTATGGGAGGATGGATGGATACGTGGTTGTTAGGTAGATGGTGGATGGATAGGAGGATGGATAGATGGTTGGATGTGAACGGATGGAAGGATGGATGGACTGAAATACTGATGGACAGACCGATGGATGGATGTGTGGATGGATTGCTGGATGGATAGTTGGACAAATGGGTAGGTGGGTGGTTAGGTGGATCGATAGTTGGAGGTCTGGATTGTTAGGAGGTTGGTTGGACAGACGTACAGATGGACAGACGTACAGATGGACAGACTGACAGAGAGATGGATGGATGGGTGGATGGATACATGGTTTGGTGGATGGATGGATGCGTGAGTGGGAGTATAGGTGAATGGATGGGTGGGTGGATGGATGGATTGATGGATAGGTAGATCCATATAGATGTAGATAGATGGATAAATGATAGATGGGTGGAAGGACAGATGGACTGATGGATGGAGAGATGGAAAGATAAATAGACAATAGCTAGAAAGGTTGACATGCAGGGAAATACACCGATATGATATATTTCCCTCTATTTTGAGATATATTAAATCCATTGTTATCCTACGTCACAGAAGAACATACTGGAATGCAAGCCTCCTATAAACACCCCGCCCGCCCCCCAGGAAGTGACCATCATGATTTTCCATCACTACACTGCATCACCCATCTATGGAACGAGGTTCTCTGCCCTACCGCCCCACAAAAAGGAGATTTTTTAAAGAGAAACAAATAATGCCATGACATAGGGAAATGAAGGAGTGAATTCTCCAACCTGAGGTACGGAGGCTCCCGGCCTGTCATTTCATCTGGAAAATTCTGGAATGCCTTCCTGCTGTGCCCTTTATGCTACGTTACCCCATTGGGCACCCGAGTGGAAAAATAAATGAAATAGATCAAGTGGAATAATAAAATAAAATTAAATAAATGGAATAAAATAAATGGCATCAGGCGCTAGGCAGATCATCTGGCGTGGAATCCTGACGTCCACCTCAGGCCCATCCTGGCCAATCAGGAAAATGAAGTGTTTCTTATTTTTTATTTTTGGTCCATTTTTCTGGGGAATCCTCATAGATGTTTGGTTTTTTTTATTATTTTAAACATAAATAAAATGTATAAACATGGCATTGGCTTTATCTGTGACCTCCAGGGGAAGCAGTTAAGTAGGGAGGTAGGAAGGAATGGAGGTTGCTAGGTAGATTGGTGGGTGGGGAGGTAGGGAGATTAGTGGATGGATGGAAGGATGGGTGGGTGGGTGGATGAGTGGATGGATGGGTGGGTGTATGGATGGGTGGGTGGATGAATGGGTGAATGTGTGGGTGTATGGATGGGTGTATGAATGGATGGTTGGATGGATGGATGGGTGAGTGGGTGGATGGTTTTATTGGTGAATGGATCAGTGGATGGGTGGATGAATGGATGGGTGGAAGGGTGAATGGGTGGATCGGTGAGTGGGTGCAAGGGTGGGTTGATGGATAAGTGGATGTTTGGGTGGGTGGGTCAATGGGTGGTTGAGTGGGTGGGTGGATGGATGGATGGGTGAATGGGTGGATAGATGGTTTTGGGTGGATGGGTGGATGTGTCGATTGTTGGATGGGGTGGATGGGTGGATGGATGGGTGGGTGGGTGGGTGAATGAGTCGATGGGTGGATGGGTGCCTGCATGGATGAATGGACAGATGGTATGATTAGTATAAGGATGTATGGATGAGTGGGTGGATAAGTGGATGAGATGGATGGTTCATTGATAGGATGGATGGATGGATTTGTGGATGGATGGATGCATGCATGCATGGAAGGGTCATTGGATGGATGGTTTGGTAGGTGAACAGATGGATGGCTAGATAAATGGACGGTTAGATGTATCGATGGATTGGTGGATGGATATATGAATGAAAGGGAGGATGGATGGATGGATGGATTGGTGGATGGACAGATGGATGAATGGATGAATGGATTTGAGGATGGGTGGATGGGAGGATGAATGGATAAATACATCCGAAGTAGGTAAGTAGATAGTTTTGGTGGTAGAATGGAATGTAGGTAGATAGATAGGGAGGTGGGTTTGTTGGATGGCCTGCGGTTCAGTAGGTGGGTGTGTGTGGGTGTGGGTAGCTGGATGGATGATTGGAAGGGTGGATGAATGGTGGGACAGATAAAAGGATGGTTGGATGGTTCCATGGGTGAATGGTTGGATGGATGGGTGGGTAGATGGATGGTCAGATGGATGGACAGAGGGATGGATGGATGGAATCATGGATGTATGTATGTATTGGTGGAGTGATGGTTGAGTGGATGGATCGAGATAGATAATTAGTTAGATAGATAGAGACGTAGATATTTATATATATATATATATATATATATATATATATAGAGAGAGAGAGAGAGAGAGAGAGAGAGAGAGAGATACCTAGGTAGATAAATGGTTATTCAGATAGGAATATAGATAGATAGATAGATAGATAGATAGATAGATAGATGATAGATACAAAGATAGATTATTAGAGAGATAGATAGATAGGTAGTTACATCAATAGATAGATACATACATATATACATACATACGTACATACATACATACATAAATACATTGAGAGTTAGATACATAATTAGATAGAAACTTAGATAGATAGGTCGAAAGATAGATAGGTAGATAGTTACATAGATAAACAATTACATACCAGGATAGTTAAATAGATAGGTAGATATTTACATAAATAGAAAGATATTTACATTGATAGAGAGATAATTGGATAGAGAGTTAGACAGTTAATTAGCAATATATCTAGATAGATAGCAAGATACATATTTACATAGATAGATACTTAATTAGGTAAATAGTTTCATAGAAGGATAGGTAGATACTTAGAAAGCTAGATAGATAGTTATTCATATAGGTGGGAGGATAGATAAATAGTTATATAGACAGATTGTAGATAGATAGACAATTAGTTAGATTGATAGTTACATAGATAGATAGATAGATAGATAGATAGAAAGATAGATAGACAGATAGATAGACAGCTATAGATACATAAACACAGAGAAGCATTGAGAGTTATTTAGACAGGAATTTAGATAGATAGGTAGGTAGATAGGTGGATAGTTATATAGATATATCATTACATACAAACATAGTTACATAGATAGGTAGATAGAGAAATAGATAGATTATTAGTTACATAAGCCAGGGTCTTGAATTCTGGGCCTTGGCCTTGAACTCAGGTCTGGTCCTCAAATTCAGGGCTAGGACTTGAATTCAGGTCTGATCCTTGAACTTGGATCTTTGGCCTTTAACTCTGGGCCTTGGCCTTGAAGTTGTGGCCTGGGCCTGGAACTCCAGGCCAGGACATTGGATTCCAGATCTGGGCCTTGAACTCATGTCTGGGCCTTAAATTGGGGTCAGGGACCTTGAACCTGGGGCCTGAGCATTGAACTCCAGGCCTGGGCCTTAAATTAAGGTCCTGTGACTTGAACTCCAGATCTGGGCCTTTAATTCGGGTTTGGGCCTTGAACGTGGGGCTTAGGCATTGAACTCAGGTCTGGGCCTTGAACTTGGATCCTGGGCCTTGATCTTGGAGCCTGGGTCTTGAACTCAGGGCCTGGGCCTTGAACTCAGGCCTTCAACTCTGGGCCTGGGCCTTGAACTGAGGTCTGGGCTTGAACTCAAGTCTGTGCCATGACTTTGTGGCCTGGGCCTTGAACTCAGGTCTGGGCCATAAACGCAGGGCCTGGGCCTTGAACTGGGGGTCTGGGCCTGGAACCTGGATCCTGGGCCTTGAATAAGCGGCCTGGGCCTTGAACTCAGTGTCTTTGGGCCTTGAACCCATGGCCCGGGCCTTGAACTAAGGTCTTGGCCTTGAACTGGGGGCCTAGGTCTTAAACTCAGGCCTTGAACCTATGGCCTTGGCCTTCAACTCAGGTCTGGGCATTGAACACAGAGCTGGGCCCTGAACTCAGGGCCTGGGCCTTGAAATTGGGACTGAGCCTTCTACTCCAGGCCTGGGCCTTGAACTCAGATGTGGTCCTTGAACTCAGGGTCTCAGTCTTGAACTTGAAGCCTGGGCCTAGAACTCAGGGCCTGGGCCTTGAAATCAGCCTTGAACTCCTAACCTTGGCCTTGAACTCTGGTGTGGGCCTTGAACTCAGGTTAGAGCCTTGAAGTCAGGTCTGACTCTTGAAATTGGCACCTGGGCCTTGATCTTGAGACCTTGGCCTTGAACTCAGGGCTTGGGCTTGGAAATCCAGGCCTGGTCATTGAACTCAGGGCCTGGGACTTGATCTCAGGTCGGGGCCTTGAACTTGGCCCAGAGCTTTGAACTTCACATCCGGGCCTTGAACTCAGGGTCTGGGCCTTGAACAGGTCATGGCTTTGAACTCGGGGCCTGGGCCTTGAACTCAGGGCCTGGGCCTTGAACTCAAATGTGGGCCTTGAACTCAGGGCCTGGGCCTTGAACACAGTGTCCGTGGATCTTGACCTCATGGCCTGGGACTTGAACTAAGGTCTTGGCCTTGAACTAGTGGCCTAGGCCTTGAAATCAGGACTTGAACTTACTGCTTGGCCTTGAACTCAGGTCTGGCCTTGAAATGTGGCTTGAGTCTTCTACTTGAGGCCTGGGCCTTGAACTCAGGTGTGGGCCTTGAAGTAAGGTCTGACCTTTGAACTTGGGTCCTGGGCCATGAACTCAGGGCCTTCGGCTTGAACTTGCGGACTGGGCCTGGAATTCCAGACCTAGTACTTGAACTCGGGGCTTAGGCCTTGAACTATGGTCTGGGCCTTGAACTAGGGTCCTGGTCTTTGAACTTGTAGCCTGGGCCTTAAACTCAGGGCTTGGATCTTGAACTCAGGCCTTGAACTCGCGGCCTTTACCTTGATCTCAGGTCTGGTCCTAGAACTCAGGGCTGGGCCTTGATGTCAGGTATGACCCTTGAATTAGTCTCCTGGGACTCGAACTACCGGCCTGGTCCTTGAAGTCGTTTCTGGGCCTGGAACTCAGGGCTGGGGCCTTGAGCTCAGTGTCCTTGAGCCTTGTCTCATGGCCTGGGCATTAAACTAAGTTCTTAGCCTTGATATGGTGGCCGAGGCATGGAACCCAGGCCTCTAAACAACAGCCTTGGCCTTGAAGTCAGGTCAGGCCTTGGAAACAAGGCTCAGCGTTGAACACAGGGCCTGGGCCTTGAACACAGGCCTTGAACTTGGGGCCTTGGCCTTGAACCTTGGTCTGGGCCTTGAACACAGGGTCGGGCCTTGAAGTCAGGTCGACCCTTGAACAAGGGTCCTGGGCCTTGAACTCAAGGCCTTGGCCTTGAATTCAGAGCCTGGGCCTGGAAATCTGGGCCTGGTACTTGTACTCCGGTTTTGGGTCTTGAACTTGGGTCTGGGCCTTGAACTCCCAGATCTGGACCTTGAACTCGGGTTTGGGCATTGACCTCATGGCCTGGGACTTGAAGTAAGGTCTTGGCCTTGAATTGGTGGCCTAGGCCTTGAACTCAGGCCTTGAACCTACTGCCTTGGCCTTGAACTCAGGTCTGGCCTTGAAATTTGGCTTGAGTCTTCTACTTAAAACCTGGGCCTTGAACTCAGGTTTGGGCCTTCAAGTGATTGTCTCACCCTTGAATGAAGTCTGGGACTAGAACTCAGCGACTGGGCCTTGAACTCAGGCTTTGAACCTGTAGCCGTGGCCTTGAACTCAGGTCTGGGCCTTGAACTCAGGTCTGACCCTTGAACTTGGGTCCTGGGTCTTGAAATCGGGGCCTTCAGCTTGAACGTAGGAACTCGGCATGGGACTCCAGACCTGGTACTTGAACTCGGGGCATGGTCCTTGAACTTGGGTCTGTACCTTGAACTCAGGGTCTGGGCCTTGAACACCAGATCTGTGCCTTGAACACAGGGCTGGGCCTTGAAGTCAGGTCTGACCTTTGAACTTGGGTCCTGGGCCTTGAACTCAGGGCCTTCATCTTGAACTTGGGGACTGGGCCTGGAATTGCAGACCTGGTACTTGAACTCGGGGCTTGGGCCTTGAACTATGGTCTGGGCCTTGAACTAGGGTCCTGGGCTTTGAACTTGGAGCCTGGGCCTTAAACTCAGGGCTTGGATCTTGAACTGAGGCCTTGAACTCGCGGCCTTTACCTTGATCTCAGGTCTGGTCCTAGAACTCAGTGCTGGGCCTTGATGTCAGGTATGACCCTTGAATTAGTGTCCTGGGACTCGAACTACCGGCCTGGTCCTTGAAGTCGTTTCTGGGCCTGGAACTCAGGGCTGGGGCCTTGAGCTCAGTGTCGTTGAGCCTTGTACTCATGTCCTGGGCATTGAACTAAGATCTTAGCCTTGAAATGTTGGCCGAGGCATGGAACCCAGACCTCTAAACAACAGCCTTGACCTTGAAGTCAGGCCAGGCCTTGGAAACAGGGCTGGGCCTTGAACACATGGCCTGGGCCTTGAAATTGGGCCTGAGCCTCCTACTCCAGGCCTGGGACTTGAACTCAGGTGTGGGCCTTGAACTCATTGTCTTGGCCTTGAACTTGAAGCCTGGGCCTAGAACTCAGGACCTAGGCCTTGAACACAGGCCTTGAACTTGGGGACTTGGCCTTGAACCCAGGTCTAGGCCTTGAACTCAGGGTAGGGCCCTGAAGTCAGGTCTGACCCTTGAACAAGGGTCCTGGGCCTGGAACTCGAGGCCTTGGCCTTGAATTCAGAGCCTGGGCCTGGAAATCTGGGCCTGGTACTTGTACTCAGGGTTTGGGTCTTGAACTTGGGTCTGGGCCTTGAACTCCAGATCTGGGACTTGATCTGTGGTCTGGGCCTTAAACTTAGGGCCTGGACCTTCAACTTGGGGCCTGGGACTTGAACTCTATTCCTGGGCCTTAAACTAAGATCCTGGGCCTTGAACCCCAGATCTGGAGCTTGAACTCAGGGTTTGGTCCTTGAACTCAGTTCCCTTGGTCCTTGAACTCATGGGCTGGGCCTTCAACTAAGGTCTTTGCATTGAACTGGTGGCCAAGGCCTTGAACTCAGGCCTCGAACCCCCAGCCTTGGCCTTGCAGTCAGGTCTGGGGCTTGAACTCGGGGCCTGGGTCTTGAACTCAGATGTGGGCCTTGAACTCAAGTCTGGGCCTTGAACTCGGGGCCTGGGTCTTGAACTCAGATGTGGGCCTTGAACTCAAGTCTGGGCCTTGAACTCGGGGCCTGGGTCTTGAACTCAAGATCAGGGCCTTGAACTCAGATTGGGCCTTACACTGGGAGCCTTGTCCTTGAACTCAGGTCTGGCCTTGAACACAGGGCTGGGCCTTGAGCTCAGGTCTGGGCCTTGAAATTGGAGCTGAGCCTTCAACTCCAACCCTGGGCCTGGAACTCTGGTGTCGGCCTTGAACTCATTGTCTTGGCCTTGAAATTGAAGCCTGAGCCTAGAACTCATGGCCTGGGCCTTGTAATCAGGCATTGAACTCAAGGCCTTGGCCATGAACTCAGGTCTGAGACTTGAACTAGGATCCTGGGCCTTGAATTCGGGGCGTTGGCCTTGAACTCCGGGCCAGGGCCTGGAATTCTGGGTCTGGTACTTGAACTCAGGGCTTGGGCTTTGAACTTGGGTCCTGGGCCTTGAACTCAGGCCTTGAATTCACAGCCATTGCCTTGAACACAGGTCTGGGCCTCGAAATCAGGACTGGGCCTTGAAGTCAGGTTTGTCCCTTTAAATTGGGTCCTGGGCCTTGAACTCGGGGCCATGGCTTTGAACTACGGGAGTGGGCATGGAACTCGGGCCTGGTCCTTGAACTCAGGTTTGGACCTTGAACTCATGCCTGGGCCTTGGACTCAGGTCTCGGCCTTTATCTCAGGCCTTGAACTCATGGCCTAGGCCTTGATCTCAGGTCTGGGCCTTGAACTCAGGGCTGGGCCTTGAAGTCAGTTCTGACCCTTGAACTTTGGTCCTAGGGCTTTATCTCGGGTCCTGGGCCTTGAACTCAGTTCCGGGCCTTGAACTTAACGTCTGGGCCTTGAACTTGTTCCCTGGGCCTTGAACTCAGGTCTGGGCCTTGAACTTGGATCTTGTGTCTTGAACTTGAAGCCTTGGTCTAGAACTTGGGGCCTGGGACTTGAAATCAGGCCTTGAAGTCACGGCCTTGGCCTGGAATTCCAGGCCTGGTACTTAAACTCAGGGCTTGGGCCTTGAACTCAGGTATGGGCCTTGAACTCTGGACCTAGGCCTTGAACTCGGGCCCTGAGTCTTGAAATCAGGTTTGGGCCTTGAACTCAAGGCCTGGGACTTGAACTCGGGTTTGGGTCTGGAACTCAGGGCCTGGCCTTGAACCCCAGATCTAGGCCTTGAACTCAGCTGTGTAGCTTGAACTCAGGAGCTAAGCATGGAATTCCGGTCTGTGCCTTGAACTCAGGTCTGTGCCTGGAACTCAGGTCTGGGCCTTGAACTCAGAGTCTGGGAAACAAGATCTTTCGCGCCACCCTGTGGAAATGAGAGGAATTGACTGCTCTCTGTAGCTCTCTGCTGCCACCCAGTGGAGATTTGTGTGCCTGACATCCTGCCAGACATTGGAATTTGATAACAGAGATCTCTGCTGCCACCCAGTGGATAGGGGAGGAAGTGAACTGTTTTCAATGGCTCTCTGGCACCACCCAGTGGAATTCTGTGTGTATGACATCCTTCCAGTGTAATGATAATTGTGGGAACTGTGACAGCTTTCGATCTCCTCCATGTTGGCAAGTCTAAGTGTTGCTCAGAAAGTGTTCATGATGAAGGTGGGTGACCCGCCCCTACGCCTGAAGATGTTGGGTGTACTTTGGCTCCTGTCCACAAGGTGGCAGAAGAGAGTACATTTCCCAGAATGCCTAGCTTGTCCTAGTATGATATGTCCTTATTCTCCACTGAGTGGCAGCAGAGATCTACTGAAAGCAGCAAATTACCCTCTTGCACACAAGGTGGCAGCAGAGATCTCATTTCCCAGAATTCAAAATGTGTTGCAGGATGTTATGCCTCAAATATCTGGTGGGTGTGGCTAGAGATCTATACAAAGGAGCACAGTACCTTCCCTGTCCACAGGGTGGCAGTAGAGATCAATGTTCCCAGCATTGCTATCCCCAGGCAGGATATCATGAGCACAAAATTCCACTGGGTGGTGCCAGAAAGTTACTTTCAAAGGTACGTGATTCCTCCCTCGCCCACAGGATGGCAGTAGAGATCACTGTTCCCAAAATTCCATGCTGCAGCGAGGAAGTTAAGCACAGAAAATCCCACTGGGAGAGGCTGGGAATGTGGCCTAGTGGTACAGGGCTGCTCTCGCATGCATGAAGCCCTGGGTTTGATTCCCCAGCCCGACATACACAGAAAATGATTGAAGTGGTGCTGTGGCTCAAGTGGTAGGGTGCTAGCCTTGAGCCAAAAGAAGCCAGGGACAGCGCTCAGGCCCCGAATGCAAACCCCAGGGTGGCAAAAAGGAAGGAAATGCCAGCTTTGTCTCCTTCCTGTGCTCCTGGTGGTTTGAGCCTCTAGGGCAGCATGCCAAGGATGTCATCTTGGTTCTCCACGACACAGAGAATGAAGAACCATGATTCCCCTGACCTGAGAATCAAACCTGGGGCTGCGTGATGCGAGGTGAACGCTCTACCGCTAGGCTACGTCCGCAGTACATCAGAGTTTCCTGGGCTTAATTTCCTGCATGGAAGTTGGGATTCTGAGAGCAGAGATCTCTACTGCCACCCTGTGGCCTAGAGAGGAATTGACTGCTTTCTGTAGCTCTCTGCTGCCACCCACTGGATTTTGGTGCACATGACATCCTGCCAGCAGGTTGGGATAATGGGAATAGAGATCTCTACTGCCACCCAGTGGACAAGGGAGAAATTGCACTGATTTTGCTGACTCTCTGGCGCCACCGAGGGGAATTCTGTTTCCATGACACCCAGCCACTGGGATTATAATTCTGGGAACTGTGGCAGGTATGTATCTCGATTTTTGCAAGACTTAGAGTTGCTCAGAAAGCGTTCATGATGAAGACGGGTGGCTTGGCCCCCCTCCATGATGTGGGGAGTACTTTCTCTCCTGTGCAAAAGGTGGCAGCAGACAGCGCATTTTCCTGAATGCCTTGCTTTTCTTTGGACGCTCTGTCCTTATTCTCCACTGGGTGGCAGCAGAGATCTACTGAAAGCAGCACATTTCCCTCTTGCCTTCAGGGTGGCAGTAGAGACCTCATTTCCTAGAATTTCAAATATGATGCAGGATGTTAGGCATTAAATATCAACTGGGTGGGGCTAGAGGTCTATGCAAAGCAGCACAATTCCTCCCTTGACCACAGGGTGGCAGTAGAGATCTCTGTTCCCAGAATTCCAAGCTCCAGCAAAGAATTGAAGCACAGAAATCCCCACTGGTAGAGGCTGGGAATGTGGCCTAGTGGTTCAGTGCTGGCCTCTCATGCATGAAGCCCTGGGTTCGTGTCCCCAGCCCGGCAGACACAGAAGATGAACGAAGTTGCGCTGTGGCTCAAGTTCTAGAGTGCTAGCCTTGAACCAAAAGAAGCGTGGGACAGGACTCAGGCCCTGAGTTCAAACCTTAGGACTGGCAAACAGGAAAGAAAAGAAATGAAATGCCAATATTTCCCGCGTCCTATGCTTCTGGTGGTTTGAGACTATAGGGCGACATGCCCAAGCATGTGTTCTGTATTCTCCACCACACAGAAAATGAAAAACTGTGATTTTCCTGACCCGGGAATTGAACCCAGGCTGCATGCATGCAGCGCGAGCACTCTACCACTAAGCCACCTCCCCAGTGCTTTTCAGCAGGGTTTCCTGGGCTTAACTTCCTGCTTGGAGGCTGCTATTCTGGGAGCAGAGATCTCTACTGCCACCAGGTGGCCGAGAGGGGAATTGACTGCTTTCTATAGCTCTCTGCTGCCACCCAGTGGAATTTGGTGTGCATGACATCCTGTCAGAAGTTTGGAATAATGGAAACAGATATCATAGTAAGATAGTTACATAGATTGTTAGATAGATAGATAGATAGGTAGATAGGTAGATAGATGTTATTTAGACAGGAACATAGTTACATGGATAAATAAATATTTAGATCGATACATAATAAGATATGTAGATAGTTATATAAATAATTAGAGAGACAGATAGATACTTAGATACATAGATACATAGTTATATAAATAGATACATAGATATTTTGATAGATAGATAATTAGATAGATAGTCAGATAGGTAAATGGTTAGATAAATAGATACTTAGATAGTTTCATAGATAGTTATCAAGATACATAGATAGATAGATAGATAGTTAGATAGATAGATAGATAGATAGATAGATAGATAGATAGATAGATAGTTTGTCCCAGGATGCTATGTCGTTATTCTCCACTGGGTGGCAGCAGAGATCTACTGAAAGCATCATATTTCCCTCTTGTCCACAAGGTGGCAGTAGAGATCTCATTTCCCAGAATTCCAAATGCATTGCAGGATGTTTTCTCTTAAAAACTCACTGGGTGGGGCTAGAGATCTATGCAAAGGGGCACAATTCCTCTCTTGACCACAGGGTGGCAGTAGAGATCTCTGTTCCCAGAATTCCAAGCTCCAGCCAGGGAGTTAAGCACAGAAAAATCTCATTGGGAGAAGGTGGGAATGTGGCCCAGTGGTACAGTGCTGGCCTCACATGCATAAAGACTTGCCTTCAATTCCCCAACGCGACATACACAGAAAATGAAGGGAGTGGTGCTGTGGCTCAAGTGGCCTTGAGCCAAAAGAAGTCTGGGACAGAGCTCAGACCCTGAGTTCAAGCCCCAGTACTGGCAAACAGAGAAAAAATAAAAGCAATGCCAGCATTAACCCCTTCCTATGCTCCTGGTGGTTTGAGCTTCTAGGGCAGCATGCCAGGGCTACCAAGTTAGTTCTCCACGAGACAGAGAATGAAGAACCATGATTCACCTGACCCGGGCATTGAACCCAGTGCTGCGTGCATGAAAGGCGAGCACTCTACCGCTAGGCCACGTCTGCAGTGCTTTTCAGCACAGTTTCCTGGGATTAATTTCCTTCATGGAAGTTGGGATTCTGCGAGCAGAGATCTCTACTGCCACCCTGTGGCCTAGCGAGGAATTGACTGCTTTCTGTTGCTCAGTCCTGGGCCACGTGTGGCTAAGATGGCGCCTAAGGAAGAACACAGAGGTTTTTTCTGTGGGCTGTGACGCCTTGGCACTTCTGCCTTTACACCCCTCCCCTTCCTGCCGATCTTTGATCTGATTGGCTCTTGTGCCCTATGTAGCTGTATATACTTCCTCAATAAACGAGATCTCATGCTGACTTGACTCCCAGATGCGTCTGTTTGTCCTCTGGTGAGGGAGGCCTGGGTGCAGCAGTCTGTCGACCCTTTCCTTTCTTAGCTCATCCGGTCGGGGCGTGCCTTTCCCATCTCTCCTGCAGGTAGGGGGAGCGCGGGGAGCTAAAAACCCTGACAACTCCCTCCTTCTTTCTCTCCCTCCTTCCTTCCCTCCCTCTTTCCCTTCATTCTTCCGTCTTACTTTCCCTGCTCCTTTCTTTTCTCCATCCTTCCTTCCTTCTGTAAATCCTTCCTCTACTTCCATCCCTCTACCTCTGCTCCTTCTTTTCTTCTTCCCTCCCTTGCTCCCTCCTTCCCTAATTCCTTCCTTCCCTGCTCTCTTCCTTCCTTCCATCCTTCCCACCTCCCTCCTTCCATCCCTTCTTCCTTGCATCCCTCCTGCCTTTGCTCCTTTCTTACCTTCCTCCTTCCTTCCTTCCTTCCCACTTTTCTTCCATCCATTCTTCCTTCCCACTGACCTTCTCTCCTTCTAATCCCTACTTCCCTCCATCCTTTTTTCTCTTCCTCCCTCCCTCATCCCTTTCTCCTCACTATCTCCCTCCTTCCTTCCTATCCTTCCATTCTTCCTTCCTTTCCTTTCCCCTTCCCTCCTTCCTTTCTTCATTCCCTCCCTCCTTCCTTCATTCCCCCCTAAATCTATCCTTCCCTGCTGTCTTCCTTCCTTCATTCCATCACTCCCTACATCCCTACTTCCCTTCTTGCCTTCCTTCTTCCTTCCATTCTTCCTACCTTCCCTCCTGTCTTCCCTCATTTCTTCCCACCCTCCTTCTTTTCTTCCAACCTTGTTTCCCTCTTCCTCTGCTCCTTCGTTCCTTCCTTACCTACCTCCCTCCTTCCATCCTTCCTTCCTTCACCCCTTCTCTCCTTAGTCCCCTACTTCCTTCTCTTCCTTCCTTGCCTCAATCCCACCTTCCCTCCTTCCCTCCCTTTCTTCTTTCCCTCCCGTCTTCAGTCGTTCCGTCCTTCCTTCCATCCTTCCCCCTTCCCTCCTTCCCTCCTACCTTTCCTTCATTCACTTCCTCCTTCCTTCTCTCCTTCCTTCCTTCCTTTGCTTCCCTCTTTCCTTCCCTCATTCCTTCCCTCCTTCCTTCCATCCTTTCCTCCTTCCTACTCTTCTTTTGTTCCTTCCTTCCTTTGTTCCTTTTTTTCTTCCTTCCTTCCCTCCATCCCTCCCTTCTTCATTCCCTCCCAAAAAACTCTGGAAAACTTATTATTTTTTCAGGATGCATCCTGGATGTATCTATATCCTATATAATTGGTGGATGAATATACAGTAGATAAATATATATTATTCAAATATGTACGTGTGTTATGAATTATGTAAATATATGTAAATTAGTAAATATATTTCCTATGAATATATTATAAAATATGTATTTATATGTTTTTTACATTCAACAACTCACCCTCATGTGCCTCACCATCCTCCTCCGTCCTTTCGTGTGTCTCCACCATGGGGTGTCATCTATGAAACACAGGTGATGGGTGTGCCTGAGTTCTTACAGAAATGGAAGTCCCACCCCCATTTGATGTGCAGAGACCTGCATTGGACACAGTGTCCTGTGCAAAAGAATTGTTTTGGGGCTTCAGTGGAGTATGCAAGAATCTCACTGGACTCAGCAGGGTTTCCAAAGGCCTGTATTAGAATCAGTGGAGTGTGCAGGGCCGCTAGCATTATTAGAGGGGTGCATGTAAGGCCCACCTTGACTTCATTAGGGTCTGCAAAGGGATTGCTTGTGGTGTCAGTGGGCTATGCAAGATCTGTAGGGTCCTCAGCTGGTTGTGCAAAGCCTTATATTGCTCTCTGGAGTGTGAAAGGCCTGTGGGGTATGCAACGATCTGTGTTTACCCTCTATGAAACATTCAAGGAGCACATTTCTTTTAGTGGGGTGTGCAAAGACTTGTGTTGCTATGACTGGAGTTTGTAAGGTCTGCATTGAATTCACTGCAGTATGCAAGGCCTGCTTTGGTCTCAGTGGGATGTGGAAAAGGACTGTGCCTGATATCAGTGGACTAGGCAAAGCAGGTGGCGGCCTCAGTTGGGTGAGCAAATGCCAGGAGTGCCCTAAGTGGGTATGTGCAAAGGAGTGCGTTCACCTCAGTGTGGTGTGAAAGCAAGTGTATTTGCCTCAGTCCAGTCTGTAGAGACTTCGTTGGGTTCAGTGGAACACACAGGCCTGCATCATTCTCAGTGGGGTGTGCGAATGCCCACATTGTCCTCAGTGGTGTGTGCAAATGTCCGGATTTTTTGCATCAGCCTCATTATGTTGTGTGCAAAGCATTGCATTTGGCTTCAGTGGACTATGCCAGGCCTGTATTTGACTCAGTGAGGTGTGCCAAGGAATGTATTGGTGTCAGTGGAATTCGCAGGGCTGCTACTGGCCTCAGAGGTTGTGTGCAATGCGTGTATCAGCCTCAGTGGGGTGGCAGGAGGCCTGTATTGGACTCAAGGGTGTGCGCAAAGAGTTTTATTGCCTTCAGTGGGGTGTGCAAAGGCTTCTGTTGCTCTCACTGGAGTGTGTAAGGCCTGTATTTGTGTCACTGGAGCATGCAAACCCTGGCATGGCCTCAGTGGGGCTCCCAAGGCCTGGGTTGGTCTCAGTGGGCTGTGCAATTTCCTGTGTTGGCTTCAGTGGGCCATCTTGTTACTCGTGCTTCCACCTCTCTCTCTCTCTCACACACACACACACACACACACACACACACACTCTACACATCAGCATTGGGCACAGCTGGGATGATGGGTAGGAAAGCTGTTCTCCTACCTGGGTGACTTTGGTGTAAAAAAAGAGGTTCAGGGATTCAAACCCCTGATTGAATCCAATGCAGTGCTCAAAGATCCATGGGTTTCCATTCTCAACCATCGGGCCAGGGTCTCTGGACAGCAGGAGCTGTGGGCTTGAGTCCTCTAAGCACTGAGGACAAGAAGACAGTCCTAGAACTCGAGGACATTCTTTCCTTCCACCCTTTCCCATCTCCATCCTTCCCTCCTTTCATACCCCCTTCCTTAAGTCTTTCCCTACTTACTTCCTTCCCTTTTTCCTTTACTCTTCCTTCCCCTTTCTCTCCTTCCTTCCTTCCTTCCTTCATTCAATCCTTCCCTCCTTCCTTTGCCCTTCCCTCCTTCCTTGCTTCCTTCCTCACATCCTTCTCTCCTTTCTTCTATCCTTCTCTCTGTTGTTCCTTCCCTCTTTCCTTCCTTCCCACCTTCCCTCCTTACTCCTACAGGACAGGAGAGCGCAGGAGGCTAAAACCCCCCGACATTTTTGGCACCCAACGAAGCACGACGTGGTGAAACTTTCGGTCAGCCAGGCCAGTTGGACTTCGTGGTGAGGGCACCCGAATAGATGGGGAAGGCACAAACTCAGCATGACGACCAAGTGCTCAAAGCACTGAGCTTCATGCTACAAAACATAGGTTTGAAGATCTCAGACTCCCAGGCCAAGAGGGTCTGGGAGGTTTGTAAGCATGCTACGACCTGGGTGGTGTCTGCTGACTTTTTCAGACTGGCTGTTTGGGAGGGGAGCAGCCCTCCTGATGCCCAGGAGAAGAGGGGCTCCATGCCCCAATTCTTTGGGCCCACAGACGTGTCTGGGCCAGGTCCCCTGGGTTAAAGCTGTGGTCACGAAGAGCGACCAGCACCGCCGCCGCCATCGCAGCCGCTCTCGGCCCTGCTCGGCCTGCCGCCACTGCATCATGCCATGCCGGGGGCCTCCCACCATCTTTTGTGGCCCTGGGGAAAGTAAAGACCCTGATTCTGAGGCCTGGGAAGCATTTGCTGAAAAATGTCTTGGATGGGGGCGAGACAGACCGCTGGGTGCCTGGGAGGAAAAAGAGATTATTTACTTAACATCTGTTGTTGGCTAATCCACTTTAAAAGAGACAAGAAAAAAAGGCTTTGGTTCTTGTTGGTGTTTGCTAAGTTGGAGATTCTGTTACATTCTGATTGTTGTTGGCTAAATCTGAATCTGTGAAAAATTTTGTTCCCTGGGAAAAGGTTTTTTTTTTTTTTCTAACTGACCACGGGGTTCTAAAATATGGGCAAAGTAATATCATTTTGCCACTGGAATTCCAGAAGACTTGCATGGCCAATTGAAAAAAAAGAAAATTTTTTCTAAGCGCGCCCAAAGCTTGTGCACAACTGTCTGTCTGTTTGTGTGTGGGTAAAACATGTAAAAACTAGCATCATGGTTTAAAACTCACTTGCCTTTTTAACTATTTTAACTTGCTTAAGTCTCATGTTAAATGGATCCTTGCAGCCTGTAGGTGGAGTCACAGTCACCAAAGTACAAGCCAAAAAAAAACAAAACCCATATTTTATTATGTTTGGGTGCAAGCAATTGTGTCTAACAAAAACTCCAAAAGGTTCAAATGTGCAGCATGTGGTATACAATGATGTAAAATCAGTGTGATATTCTTTATGTCCATCTATGCTAAATGTCAAGTGTACATTTGAGCCTGACAATTCTTTGGTATAGGCTAATATTTTGATGCTCCATTTTTCTCTCCTGTGCTCTCATAAACTCTTTAAGGTCAATGGACCAGAGTGCTAACCTAGATTTTCCTGACCCAGGATTAATATTTTGCTTTATAGGATGCAGATAGACATGTGTGCTAGCTGTGTGGACTGTGGTGGTTCATGAAGCTGCCTCCCCAGTCTGCTCCCAAACTGCCTGGTTTCACTGATTTCTTATTCTCTCTCTCTTCCATGGAAAACTGCTCAGGGAATCTAGGAGTCCTGTGAAGATTTTGACAGATCCAGAGTGCTCCTGCTCTGGCTCTGACCCACACCCTCCAAGATTAAAGTTGGGTTTATAACAGTCCTATCATAACAGTTACTCCAGATTAAATGCATCAGAGTTGTGTTTGGTGGCCACAAGGTTGCCTTGGGGTAGCATTGGTTTTCCCCTTCCATGTCTCAGAAACGGTTGTGGCTGCTACAGAGAGCAGACTTAGTTGGCCTTTGGTCTGTGTGGATTTTGTGACTAGGAAAATGGTTAAAGGCCCAAGCCTTTTAAAATCTGTTCAAAGTTGTAACCCTGCTTAAACCAGTAGGGCATCAGCCTACAAAAGCCAGAGTACTCAAAGTAAGCAATCAGGGAATACTGGGAGATGTCAAATAACCAGTCTGTGTAGAATTTTGCAGGCAAAACAGCAGGACGTGTGACAATATACCCAGTGGACTCTCAGATGCAACTACAGCCTCACCCAGATCCAACTCATATCTCCTGCCTGCCTCCATTACACATAAATAATGAAGCCTGCTGATCCAGGATGGAAGACACAGCCACTGCTGAAGCTGAGACTTTCACATTATCCTGATCCTTTGCTCTCTCGATTGTTAGTCATTTGTGTTCTCTTCCACCCTCCAGTAAGGTTAAATGATATGATTTGATGGCACTTGGATCTCATTCACTCTGCTGTTCTCTAAGTGTTATGGCAGAACTCTGGCAAGTATTTGTTGGTCAATTCTCAACAAGTTACAGGTAGGCTCTATTCCAATTGTTCTCCTTGTTGCTTTAATTGGAAATAAAAAGGGCTTTTATGGCTAAAACTCCTTGGATTGCAGTGTGAAGCCAGCCCGGGAAGAGAAAAAAAAAAGAAACTCCCTCTAAAACTCCATCTCCCAACTAACCAGCAAAGAGCCAGACTGGAAACTTGGCTCAAAAAACCAGCGAAATGCTGAAAGTGGCACCGTGACTCAAGTGGTAGAGCACTAGCCTCGAGCAGAAGTGCTCAGGGACAGTGCCCAATCCTTGAGTTCAAATCCCATGAATGCCAACTTGGACACGCTCTCCAAGCAATGAGCACCTAGACCTTCAGGACGAAGTCTATCCTGACAACAAGGAAATATGGAGAGAAGTAAGAGGAGATGAAGTCTCATCTTAAATGCAGTCAATTTAAACTTGCCCTTCCAAAATTAATCAGAGCCGGGAGGTCAAGAGGAATAGTTGCTTGCCCACCTGATGTCCATACCTGTACTCTTTCCATCTGGACAGAAACTTGCATTCTTGCCTTTGTTACTTGAAATATATATATATATATATATATATATATATATATATATATATATATATATGCCTCTGTCTGATTACTCCCAACCAGTTCAGTATCCCTAAACACTTCCTTCCTGCCCCCAGTCCACCAGTTATAACTCTTTCCTTGTATTGGATCACAATTGGGTTTATGATCCAAATGGAAATTTTCTGCCTTGTGCCCAGGGTGTGTTGCCCCTTCCATGTCGTTCATGTTAACTCATCCTGTGACCTTGTCAGCCTTTTGCCTGACCTTTTCAAAAGTCTATTTTAACAGGATAACATCCCTCACCCAGGATGCCACCTGGGAACTTGCAGTTCAAGGCCATCCTCTTACTACACTGCTGTGCCCAGAGCAGATCTGGACCCTGAAGGCCCCAGCCCCAGGATTCCTTGATGTGCCCAAGCTTCAGGAGGTGGCCAGAGGAGACCATGATACCCATTGGCACTGATAACCATTCTCATGGAAATGATGAGGACTTTTACCAACCGAACTTGATGGTACCAGGCCAAATGATGAATCAGGGACCCCTGACTATTCGCCCCTTTACAGCAGGAAGTAGTTCCAGAAGAAACAACCTCTTCCCATACTCCAGGCCTGGTACCCCTCCTCTGTTATTAATAAACAACAAATGGGGGAATGTTAGCATTTCCTTAGCCTCAGGTTCTCAGATCCTCCCTCTAGCCCCCAGATCCACCCCTACCTAATGAGCCACTCCTACTCACTACCTAACAACTTCCCCTTTACCCCCAGGGAGAAGCTGCCATCTGGATAAGATGCAGACGCCATGTAGCTACCTCTCCCGTGGGAATTATGGCCCCACTAATGAACCTCCTAATGAACCTTCTTCTCCTGCCTGTGATTATCTCCGCATGGTCCTCTGGGAGGGCCAAGACATATGCTTTCAGGGAACCCTGGGAACTCAGTGAGGTGAAGCTCACCTCAAACATGATTGGCAGGTAGTTATATGCACAGTTGGCCGGGCACAGCATTAAGACGAGGAGGAGAACCCCTATCCTCAACCCCTACACACCAACTTCCTGCCTCTGCAGGTTCTGCTCCTGCTTTCCTCTCCCGGAGCTGAGCGCGCACAGGCCAATGCCACGTCCAACCAATAATTAAAAAAAAAAAACCCTTGGGGCTTCGCCAGAAAATAATTAGAGCAGAAAAAATAAGAAATCCTTCCTTTTCCCGGTTGGCAACCTCGGGCCGGAGGCTGATGGCGTTAGAATCCGGAGGACGACGGAAATCCAGGCTGAGTGAGGTGCTCAGGGCCTAGTTTCACTGATTATTTTTATTTCCTTATTCCACTAAATATATTTCATTTTATTTATTTTTCCACTTGGTTCCCTAATTGGGTAATAAAGCGTAAAGGGCACAGCCGCAAGGCCTTCCAGTTTTCCAGCTGAAGTGACAAGACAGGAACCTCTGGAATTCAACTTGGAGAATTCAGACCTTCATTTCCCTAAATCATGTCATTGATTTTTCTCCAAAAATATCCCTTTTTTTTGTGGGGCCGGTTGGAAGATAACCTTGTTGCATAGCTAAGTTGTGCAGTATAGTGATGGAAAATCATGATGGTCACTTCCTCGGGGAGTTTAAATGTGGCTTGCATTCCAGTATGTTCTTCTGTGATGCAGGATATCAATAGATTTAATATCTCAAAATAGGAGGAACTACATCAAATTCTATCTAACTATTTATCTATGCTCTATTTAACTATCGCTCCACCACCCCCATCCTCCCATCAACCAACACACACATACATCCACCCATCCAACACCCACCTATCCACCCACCCACCGATTAAACCAGGCAGCCACCCAGGCACTGACCCACCTCTCCAAGAACATATCAATCCATCAACCACCCACCCATACACATGCCTACACATATGAACATCCACCCAACCATCCACCCACCCAATCTCACAACCAACTATCCATCCATCCATCCACCCACCCACCCATCCATCCAACCATTCAGCCACCCACCCATTCATCCACGCACCAATCTATCCACCCATCCATCCAACCATCCACCCACCCACCCATTCTTCCATCAGACTGTCTCTCCATTTGCCAGTATGTCTCTCTCTATATCTATCTGTCTGAGAATTGATCTATCTATCCATCAATCTGTCCATTTATTTATCCATCCACCATCCCATATACCCACCCACCTAACCACCGAAATTTCCATCCATCCACCCACCCACCCATCCAGCAAATCATCTACCCATCCACCAGCCCAGACACCCGCCTGTCCGTCCTTCCGTCCTCCATCCGTCCATCTGTCCAACTGTCTGTGTGTCTATGTATCCATCTATCCCTATATCTCTCTACACTTAAATCTGTCCATCCTTCCACACACTCATCCAGCTGTCCACCCATCCATCCATCAATCAATCTATCTGTTTGTGTAGCTAGCTGTCTGTCTGTATATCTCTGTGTCTGTCTATCTAAACACCTAACACTCCCTTTATCTATGCATCACTCTATCCATCCCTTTACACATCCATCCATCCATATATTTATCTAGCTACCCATCTATCTATCTATCCATCCATCTATCCACCATAAACTCGACCTGCCATGTATCCATTCATCTATCCATCCATCTGTCTGGGTATCTCTCTCTGTTTGTCTATATAACCATTGATGACTGTATTAGTCTATCCTTCAAACTATTCATCCATCCATCCATCCACCCATTTGTATATCTATCTATCTATCTATCTATCTATCTATCTATCTATCTATCCATCTATCTGTGTTTGTGTCTATTTGTCTATCTCTCTTTCTATCAATTTATCCCGCTACCAATCTATCCATCTATGTGTCCATCCATCTTTACATACATAAATACATCCATCCACCCACCCACTTATCCAACCATCCTTCCATCGGTCCACCCATCCATCCATTCTTCCAACCATCCAAAGAGCCACCCAACCTCATATCCATCCATCCTCCTACCTGCTAAACCATCCACCCACTCAACCACACACCCTTCAACACACCTACCTCCCTACAAACATACCTACATTCCTTTCTATCTTCCTACATACCTACTTACCTAACTTCCTATGTAGTTATCCATCCATCCAACCATTCATCCATCTATCTTTTCATGCATCCAACCATCCATCTGTCTATCCAACAATCCATCCTCCCATCCATTCATGCATCCACCCAACCATCCATCCTTCCAATGATCCATCTATTCATCCACCCATCCATCCACACACCCATCCAAATATCCATCCAACCATCCACCCACCAATCCACACACCCACCCATCCACCCATCTTGTCCACCCACCCATCCACCCACTCACCCATCTGTTGGGGTCCTCGGCCCCCAGCGCTTCTCCTGGCCAGTGGGAGAGGCGGGGAGCATACACCGTGGAACGTGGCCAAGATGAGGTAGAGAGTCGTGAAAACGCCCGCTCCCAGCCCCCCTTAAGTTTAAGGCAGGAGACTCAGACGATTCTGGGGAAAATGTCACGCAGTCCTCCGTTTTAATAAGGAAGAATCACATTTATATAGGCTGAATGGAGGCAGGAAGAGGAGGGGTGTAGAGTACCTAACTAGGCTCTATAATTGGCTGCCTGGGATTTCCGTCAGGTTCCAGACCCGGAAGGCAGGTGGGTCTAACAGGGCTGAGAAGGAGTTGGGATAGCTAGAGACACCTCTTAAAGCTGCAAGGCATCTGGGGTGGGCATGGTCCAAATCTCTCCCTTTTGTTTTTTATTAATAACAGAGGAGAGGTACCAGGCTGGGTGTATGGGTGGAGGTTGTCTCTTCTGGAACTACTTCCTGCTGAAAAGGGGCAAAGAAGTCAGAGGTCCCTGATTCATCATTTGGCCTCGTACCGTCAAGTTTGGTGGTAAAAATCCTCATCATTTCCACAAGAATGGTTACCAGGGCCAAAGGGTGTCATGGTCTCCTCTGGCTACCTCCTGCAGCTTGGAGTAGGTGTCCCTGGGTCTGGGGCCTTGAGGGTCCAAATCGGCGCTGAGCACAGCAGTGTAGTAAGAGGATGGCCTTGAACTGCAAGTTCCCAGTTGGCGACCTCGGTGAGGAATGTTATCCTGTTAAAAGAGATTTTTGAAGAGATCAGGCAAAAGGCTGACAAGTTCACAGGACCAGTTAACATGGATGACATGGTAGAACACACCCAGGGCATAAAACAGAAAAGTTCCATTTGGAACATAAACCCAATTGTGGCCCATTACAAGGAAGGAGGAATAACTGCACTGGGGGCAGGAAGGAAGTGTGTAGGGATAGTGGCCTGGTTTGGAGTAATCATTCAGAGGCTAATATATATATATATATATATATATATATATATATATATATATATATATATACATATATACAAATAGCAGGAAATGGAAAATGGACAGGTATGGGTATTAGGTGGGTAAACAGCTATTCCTCTTGAGCTCATGGCTCTGATTAATTTTGAAGTGGCGAGACAAAGTGACTCCACTTAGGATGTGACATCATTCTCCTCTTACTCTACCACTTGAGTCACGGTGCCACTTTCAGCATTTCGCTAGTGCTCTTGAGCCAAGCTTCCAGTCTGGCTCTTTGCTAGTTAGTTGGGAGATGGAGTTTTAGACGGAGTTTCTTCTTTTTTCTTCTGCCTGGGCTGCTTCTGAACTGCAATCCGAGGACTTTTAGCCATAAAAGACCTTTTTATTTCCAATTAAAGCAACAAGGAGAACAATAGGAATAGAGCTTACATGTAACTTGTTGAGAATTGACCAACAAATACTTTCCAGAGTTCTGCCATAACACTTAGAGAACAGCAGACTGAATGAGATCCATGTGCCATCAAATCATATCATTTAACCTTACTGGAAGGTGGAAGAGAACACAAATGAATGACAATCACAGGGAAAAGGGTCAGGACAATGTAAAATTCTCAGCTTTAGCAGTGGCTGTGTCTTCCATTCCAATTCAGCAGGCTTCATTATTTATGTGTGATGGAGGCAGGCAGGAGACATCGGTTGGATCTGGGTGAGGCTGTAATGGCATCTCTCTGAGTCCCCTGGATAGATTGTCACACCTCCTGCTGGGTTGCCTGCAAATTTTTACAGACTGGTTAAATACATTTGAAATCTTCCAGTATTTCCTGGTTGCTTACTCTGAGTACTCTGGCTTTTGTAGGCTGATGCCCTACTGGTTTAAGCAGGGTGACAACTTTAAAAGGATTTTCCTAGTCAGAAATTCCACACAGACCAAAGGCCAACCAAATCCGCTCTCTGGGGCAGCCAGGACAGATTCTGAGACATGGAGGGGGAAGACACCAATGCTACCCCCAAGGCAACCCTGTGGCCACCAAACATAACTCTAATCCTTTTAACCTTGGAGTAAGTCGCAACTCTGCCATGATAGGCCTGTTATAAACCCAACTCTAATCTTGGGGCAGGCAGAGCCAGGGCAGTAGCACTCTGGGCCTGTCAAAACCTTTACAGTACTCCTAGATTTTCTGAGCAGTTTTCCATGTAAGATCGAGACTAACGAATCACTAGTAGTTAAGCCAGGCAGTTTGGGAGCAGACTGTGGAGGCAGCTTTCTGAAGCTATAGACCACCACAGTCCACACAGCTAGCATATATGTCTACCTGCCTCATATAAAGCAAAATATTAATACTGGGTCAGGAAAATATAGGTTAGCAGCCACATTTGCACACTTGTTCCAAAATGACCCTTAAAGATCTTAAAGAGTTAATGAGAGCACAGGAACAAAAAATAGAGAAGTAAAATCTTAGCCTATACCAAAGAATTATCAGGATCAGATGTACACTTGACATTTAATATAGATAGACATAAAGAATACCACACTGGTTTTACTTCATTGTACTTATACCACATGCTCCATATTAGAACTTTTTGGAGTACACAATTTTTTGTTCCAAAACAAGGTCAGTTTGAGATTAAAACCTGGGATTTTTTTTGGCTTAGACTCTGGTGATAGGAGTCAGGATTGCCTCCAGGCTGTTCACGGTGACTCCACCCACAGGCTGCAAAGATCAGCTTACCATAAGAATTAAAAGTAAGTTAACATAGTAGTCAAGAGCAAGTAACTTTGAAACCATGACGCCAGTTTTTTTGTTTTGTTTTTTGCATGTATTACCAACAGACAGACATACAGACAGACATACAGACAGTTGTGCACAAGCTTTGGGGCACACTTAAAGTTGTTTTCTTCTAAATTGGCCATGTAATTTTTCTGGAACTCCAGTGGCAAAATGATATTATTTTGCCCATATTTTAGAACCACGTGTTCAGTTAGAAAACAAAAAATTTTTCCAGCAAGCAAAAATTTTTAGATTATCCAGAGAGAAAATCAAGAAGCTACATTTTGAGAATCCATTTTCAGCTCCAATGGGGAGCTGAACTGGGATGTTATGACCAGAGAAGGTCCAGGAGATGGGCGACAGGACAAGAACAGAACACAGACAGCAGGCTCCTAGCAAGACCCCTTCACCTTCCAGCATTTGAATTGCAAGGCCATAGTTACAGAGCTCAGGGTGGGGGGCAGGTTTACCAGGAGCTGGAGTCTCCACATACCAGCCCATACTTGAGGAATTTGGCACACCCATCACCTGGGGGATGGGTGGGCTCCACCTGCAACCAATTCTAATGTTCATTAAGTGCCAAATGCTAGAGAAAACTTAGGATTTAGCCAACAACAATCAGACTTTAACTGAATTTCCAAACTTAACAAGCATCAATAACAAGAATAGAAAACCTTTCTTTGTGTCTTTCAGTCTTTCAAAGCAGATGTTAAGCAAATACTGGCACCTTTGGAAGCTGGTAATAGCCCATCCTATATCACAGCCAGGCAGGCAGGCAGGCAGGCAGGCAGAGTTTAGAAAGAGGCCAAGAAAGAGAGAGACAGAGAGAACTTTATCTGCCTGAGCGCTCATAGAAGTTATGTAAGTCCTGTAAAATATTCCAAATTTGTAAGATGGAGCTCAAACTGGATCAGCTTTTAGATTGTGCCCATCCCATGGTAAATAAGAAGATTAGCGGAGCTAGGAGTTAAATACCATGTGTCCACGGTATTTCTCTGGTCAGCTGAAATGGAAACTGTTGCTGAGGGTATTCAGGGGATAGACTTGAAGTTGGGAAAAGGAAGGAGCCATACCAAAATTTTTTTGTGGGTCCAGGGGCTGCCCCCCCCCCCCGCAGTTTACCGAAATTGGGAGGACAGTATTATTTAAAATAGATCTACAATCCTTGGTCCAATTCTTCCCCTTTTTACAATGGGGACAAATTCCAGGCTTAGCTCCTTTCGGGGGTGCGTAAAACTCAGTTGTAGTTTTCCCTTGAAAACTACATGAGGCCCTGCATGTAGGATGGGCCAATGTCTGTACAAAGCTGAAAATAATCAGTTATTCATCCCTTTTTCTTAAAAGGCCTGATGGCTGCTTGGCATTCTGCATTAGCATTTTCATATGCCAATTGTTGTACAAGAACCTTGCCAGCATCCCCATCTTGGACCAGATGGCTTGTTGCTTCCAAAAATCGAGAGACAAAATCTTGATAAGGTTCATCTGGTCCCTGTCTAAGTTTGGTGAGGTCTTCAGTCTTACTAGAGTTAGAAAGTCTTTTCCAGGCACATTTACCAGCAGCAATGATCTGAGCATAAGCGCCCAGAGAGTAATTTAACTGGGTCTGGGTGTCATTGTAAACACCTTCCCCAGCTAGCTCTGCAAATGTAGTATGTATATTATTAGCCCTGTTGACCTCTGCTGTGTCCTGACACTGTTCCACAAATTCAGACTTCCACAATAAGTAAGACAAGCCCTAGCCAACTGTTCCCAATCATTTGGGCATAAAGCTTCAGTAATGAAGTAGTCAAGAATGACTTCAGTAAATGTCACTGTAGGACCGTATTGAGCACAAGCATACTTTAGATCTCTTATTTGTTTAAGTGGCACGGCCTGATGAGATCGTTGTTGATTTTGATCCCCCATTATAGGGAATAAATGAAAACCAGAAATGTCCTCCCCTCTACGAGCAGTGTGCACCAAGGAGAGCTGCAGGGCGCTATACTTATGGGTGAGATTAGCACTCATCCCAAAAGGGAATCCATCATTAGGAGGCACCTTTAAGAGCTGGCTAGATGGTATTGGCTGTGTTAAGATAATATCAGGCGGAGGGGGTGGCAGGAAAGGATCTAGATCTGCAAGTATCTACCTTTAAAGGAGTTTGTTGTACTGGATAAAGCTGTGACAATAGGGCTATAACTCATTTCAACATACTCTCAACATGGGTCAATCTATCTTTAGTAGGCTCATCATATATTTTTCCTCATAGTCTGAGCCATCTGAGTCTTTCTTAATATCTATCCCAGTGGGTTCAGATTTTATTAATTTTCTTAGCTCTTCTCTGGCAGCCGTATATGCTCCTTGGGCATGAAGCAACACTTTGAAGGCCTGCACATATAGTGTGCGACTGTTACCTTGACCCATAATATTTTATTCCCGACGATACTCCCCATACTCTCTCCCTCTCTCTTTCCCACGTGATCGTACGTCCTCTTACCTCAGCGGGGTCCTCTGCGGTAGTCCCAGGTTTTCAGGTTCATGTTCGGGCGCCACTTGCCGGAGCCAGCCGGCAGCGAAAAGGAATCTTGATTGAGGGGGCGAGGATAAAAGAAAAACAAAGCTATAAGACAAGAGAGAAAAGACAAAAGACAAAAGATGGGGTTCGGGAGGTCTGCAGCTAAAGTTTGTAGCTCAAGACTGCAGCCCCATTTATTCTTAACTTTCATCTTATATACAGTTTAGGAACCAGGGAATAGCATAGGGTTAACTAAAGTTTAAGAAAACAAGAGGGCCCTGAAGTGGGTAATAACAGGTGGCAGTAAAGGCAAAATAAGGTAGAATAGTTAACATAAACAAGACTCTTGTGTTGTCTTTTAAGTAAGCCATATCCTAGGACATTTCTTGAGATAACAACATAGCCAGAGGTCAGGATGAACTTTGCTGTTGGCTCCCAAAAGTACAGTGTTGCAAACAATGATAGCCACTTCCTGTGGGTGTTTAGAGGTGGCTTGCATTCCAGAAGGTTCTCCGGTTTTATGTGATAGCAATGGATATAAATATATCTCCAAATATATATATAAATAAATAAATATCTATCTACCGATCTATCATCTATTTATCTATCCACCCACCCACCCATTCATCCACCTATCCACCCACCCACCCACCCACCCACCCAACCATCCATCCATCCACCTACCCATCTGTCCATCCACCCAACCAAGCACCCGCCTGTCTGTCCGTCCTTCTGTCCTCCATCCGTCTGTCTATCTCTCCATCAGTGTGTCTGTGTTTCTATGTATTCATCTATCCCTCTATCTCTCTATACATCAATCTGTCCATTCTTCCACCCAACCACCCAGCAATCCACCCATCTATCTATGTATCGTTCTTGTATTGGTCTAGCTACTGTCTGTCTGTCTATCTCTCTGTCTATCTAACCACCTAAAAATTTCTTTATCTGTCCACCAATCTATCCATCCCTCTACAATCCGTCCATCCATCCATATACTTATCTATCCATCTACCTATGTATCCATCAATCAACCATCCACCTGACCTTCCAACTATCCATTCATCTATTTATCCATCTGTCTGTCCATCTGTTAGTCTTTCTATCTCTCGCTGTTTGCCAACTATCCATCAATCACTCTATTCGTGTACCCCTCCACCTATTCATCCTTGCATCCATCTACCTGTCTACCCATCCATTTACCTATCCATCTATCCATTTATCTGTCTATCTATCTATCATCTATCTATCTACCTACATATGTATGTATCTATCTATGTATGTGTGTTTGTGTCTGTTTGTCAATCTCTCTGTCTATGAATCTATCTTGCTATCTATCTCTCTATCCATCCATCCCTCCATCTATACATCCTTACATACATAGATACATCCATCCTTCCACCCACGTATCCAACCAACCTTCCATCTTCTGATCCACCCACACATCCATTCTCCCACCCATCCATCCATATATACATCCATGAATCCATCCATCCACCCATTGGTCCATCCATCTGTCCAACTATCTACCCCCAAATCCATGCATCCATGAATTGAACCATACACCCATCCTTCCATCCGCCCAACCTTCCATACACATTTCCAACCATCCAGCCAGCCAGCCACCCACACATGCATCCATCCTCCTACCTGCTCACCCACCCACTCACTCAACCACAAGCCCTCCAACCCACTTACCTTCCTATCTAACTACCTACGTCCATTTCTACCATTATACCTACCTATCTTCCTATGTATTTATCCATCCATCCACCCATCCACCCATCCTCAAATCCATTCATCTACTCATCCACCAATCCATCCATCCAATGAACCATCAATTCATTCAACCACCCATCCATCCACCTATCCACCCATAGAATTATCAACTGATCCACTAAACAACACATCCACACACCCACACATCCATCCACCCATCCATCCGTCCACCCACCCAGCCATCCATACACCCACCCACCCATCTACCCAACTATGCATACAACCATCCATCCATCCATCCACCCATCCACCCATCCACCCACCCACCCATCTATCAGGTTGGAAAGTGAAGTCCAATCCTCACACATTACCCGGGCCTGGAATCAACGCCCAGTACATCCACCATAAAGTCAGATTTCTGGAACCAGATGGCGGGTGTGATCAATGAACTGGAAATCATGCTTCATTGTGTCTGTTATGTGTCAGGACATACACAAATCAATGCCAGCAGGCATACCTTCCTCTTGGCCAGCCCGTCATGACTCCATCATAGACTCAGCCCTCAAGCCCGCCTTCCTGCTGGGCACCACCACAGAATGGAGGAACCCTGGGAACTCAATAAGATGAAGCTCACCTCAAACATGACTGGCAGGTAGTAATACTCACAGGTGGCAGCGCACAGCAGAAGGAAGAGGAGGAGAACCCCCACCCTCATACCCTGTGCCCCAATTTCCTGCCTCGGTGGCTGCTGCTCCTGTTTCCTCTCCAGGAGTTGAGCATACACAGGCCAACGCTACATCACAACATTTATTTAAAAAAAAACAAAACAGTGGGACTTCGGAAGAAAAGAATCGGAGCACAAAAAATAAGAAATCCTTCCTTTTCCTGGTTGGCAGCCTCAGGCCGGAGGTCAATGGCATTGCAATCCGGAGGATGATGGGAATCCAGGCCGGGTGAGGTGCTCAGGGACAGGTCTACTTATTATTTTTATTTCCTTATTCCACTGGATATATTTCATTTTATTTATTTTTCCACTTGGTTTCCTAATCGGGTAATGAAGCATAAAGGGCACAGCAGCAAGGCCTTTCAGAATTTTCCAGCTGAAGTGACAGGCCCAGAGCCTCCGGGGTTCAGCTTGGAGAATTCAGATCTTCATTTCCCTACGTGATGTAATTGATTTTCTCGAAAAAAAAAATCCCCTTTTTGTGGGTCGGGAAGCCAGATAACCTCTCTGCGTAGCTAAGTTACGCAGTGCAGTGATGAAAATCATGATGCTTACTTCCTGAGGGTGTTTACAGGTGGCTTGCATTCCAGTTTGTTCTTCTGTGAAGTAGGATATCAATAGATTTAATATCTCAAAATACAGGGAACTATAACAATATCTATCTAACTACATGTCTATCCTTTATTTAACTATCCACCCACCCACCCATCTACAAATCAACCCACCCACCCACCCATCCACCCATCCAACCACCCACCCACCAACCCAACCACATATCAATACATCCACCCACCCACCCAGGCCTACGCCCACCCATCCACCCATCCACCCACCCCCCATTCCATCCACCGACCCATCCATCCAACCATCCACCCAACCATCCACCCCCAAAACACCCAACCAACTATTCATCCATGAATCCACCCATCCATTTACCAACCAACCTCACACCCATGCACACATCTACCCATCCAACCATCCATCCACCCACCAAACCACCCTCCCACCCACCCATCAACCCATCCACAGATCCATCCTTCCCTCTACACAGCCACCCACCACCCATCCAGCAACTCATCTATCCATCCACCCGCCCAAGAACCACCTTTCTGCCTGTCCTTCCATCCTCCATCCACCCATCTATCCGTCCCTCTATGTGGGTTTCTGTTTGTCTATGTATACATCTACCCCTATATCTCTCTGCACTTCAATCTGTCCATCCTTCCACAAACCCAACAAGCTATCCATCCACCCATCCATCTAAAAATCTGTTTCTGTAGCTAGCTGTCTGTCTATCTCTGTGTCTGTCGATCTAACCACTTAACACTGTCTTTATCTATTCATCAATCTATCCATCCCGTACAGATCCATTCATCCTTCTTTTTATCTAACTATCTATCCATCTATCTATCTATCCATCAATTTTCCACCATACACGCGAACTCCCATCTATCAGTTCATCTTTCTATCCATCTGTTTTTGTATCTCTCTGTTTGTCTATCTATCCATCGATCACTCTATTTGTCTATTCCTCAAACTATCCATCCATGCATCCATCCACCCATTTATCCCTCTATTTATGTATGTATGTATGTATGTATGTATGTATGTATGTATGTATGTATCTATCTATCTATCTATCTATCTATCTATCTATCTATCTATCTATCTATCTGTGTTTGTGTCTGTTTGTCTATCTCTCTATCAGTCTATCCCGCTATCAATCTATCCATTTATCCATCCATCCATCTTTACATACCTAGGTACATCCATCCACCCACCCACTTATCCATCCATCCTTCCATCTACCGATCCATCCACACATCCATCCCTCCAAACATCCATACATACACGAATCCATCCATCCACCCATCCATCCATCTGTCCACCTATCTACCAAACAATCCATGCATCCAAACATTGAACCATCCACCTATCCTTCCATCCATCCACCCATCCATCCATCCTTCCAACCATCCAACCAGCCACCCACCCTCGCATCCATCCATCCTCCAAATTGCTCACACATCCACCCACTCAACCACATGCCCTTCAACGCACATACCTCCCTACCAACATACCTACATTCCTTTCTATCTTTCTACCTACCTACTTACCTAACTTCCTATGTAGCTATCCATCCATTGACCCATACATCCATCAATCCATCCAACCATCCATCTGTCTATCCAACAATCCTTCCTCCCATCCATTCACCCATCCACCCATCCATCACACCATCCATCCATCCATCCATCCATCCATCCTTCCAATTAACCATCTATTCATCCACACATCCATCTACCCCCATCCAACCACCCATCCAACCATCCGTCCAACCATTCACCCACCAATCCCCACACCCACCCATCCACCCGTATCGCCCACCCACCCATCCACCCACCCACCTGTCCACTTATCCACCCATCCCATTCAGCCCCCCAATCATGCACCCATCCACCCAAAAACCAAACCATCTTCCCACCAACCCACATATCCACTTACTTACCTGCTCATCCATTCACCAACCCATCCATCCACCCATCCACCCACTCATCCACCTATCCATTCAACAATCCACCCACAAATCCACCCATGCATCCATCTCATCCTCCCACCCATCCAGCCACCCACTTACCCATCAGCCCATCCCATTCACCCACACCCATGCACTTACCCACACACAAAACTACCCATCCATCCATCAACCCCCCATCCAATTATCCACCAACTCATCCATTCACCAACCTGTCCATCCACCCACCCACCCATCCACCCACCCATCCACACACCCATCCTCCCACACATCAATCCACCCAACCACAGACCCACTCATCCATACACCCACGCACCCACCCAACCATCTACCCACTCATCCTCACAGCCATCCTCCCACCCACCCATCCACCCATCCAGCCACCCATCCACAAGTCCATTAGGTTTCAAAATGAATTTCCATCCTCACACGTCACCTAGCCACAGAATCAATGCCCAGTGCATCCACAGTAAAATCAGATTCCTGGAACCGGATGGTGGATGTGATCAATGAACTGGAAATCACGCTTCATTAGTTTTGTGATGTGACAGGAAATGCACACATCAATGCCAACAGGCCCAACTTCCACTTGGCTAGCCTGCCATGACTCCTTCCCCGCTTGGTCCTGCCCACATACCAGGAGATAAAACTTGGGGACGCCATCGCAGACCTTCACCTCCCTGGGGAAAGAGAAACCATGGAGAGAATGCAGGTTCTTAGGCTGGGCCTGGTGCTCATGCTCAGCTGGGCAGGCTGGGCCTCATCTGCCACGGTGAACCCCAAGAAGGTAACAGGTGGACGGGACTCTGGGTGGGTCACCATTTTATTGAAGAAGGAGCATTTCTGGGTGGGCTGCCATTCTGATGAGGATAGAGGATTTGTAGGAGGATTCCCACATGGTTCTCCATTGCTGTCATCCCCTCACTCCCAGGGTTTCCTTTCTCTGATTTTCTGCATGTTTCTGGAACCTTCTGTCCAGGACCCAATGCATACTGCCATCCAACAGGCCCTTAGACTTGGCATCAGAGCCATCCTCTTAGGGAACAAGGATGCGGTCCTGTTGAGCGTACCTAGTGGAGGAGGTGGGGGACGCCATCTTCCCCACCCATGCACATCCATCCCCTGGGTCCCCCATTCCCTGTGTGTCCCCCGCAGCTTGTTGGCCGCTGGTACAACATCTTCACCATCAGCAATAAACTAGAGGAACTCAGCGACTACAATCACCTATGGCTCTACTTGCCAACCTTTGAGTGTTTTGGTGACGATTGCATTTTTGTGTGGCTGAGGTTCTTTTACAGGTAATGGCATGAGGCCCCGGATGGTTAGGGATGGGGGACTCCATTGCTAAGTGCAGACCAGGCCTCAGATTGCATCGCCTGGGGACAGGAAATCCCTTCTTCTGTGAACTTAAACATGCTCATCACCTGTTGGCGAGGCTTCCCTTCCTGTAGCAACTCAGGCATAGACTCAGCAATGCCCATCACATGGGGTGGGACTTCCCTTTCTATGGAAACTCAGGCATGCGTATCACCTGGAGGCGGGACTTCCCTTTCCGTAAGAACTCAGGCAATCCTCTTACCTCGGGGTAGGACTTCTCTTCCTGTAGGAACTCAGGTGTGCCCATCACTTTGGGGTGGGTCTTCCTTGCCTATCACCATGAAGTGAGGGTAGGGAAGTGAATTGTTCTTCTTAGAGCTTCTCAGAAGTCCCCATCATCCCTGAGGATGACTAGATGGAGCCCGTTGTTCCCCCTCCCCATCCCATCCCCTGATTTTTCTCCCCACCCTGCTCAGAGTGAGTGGTGGGCTCGGGGCTGGGCTTTCCTGGCTCCTCTTCCTTGTCCTCCCTTACAGTTACCTGAAGGACTGCGACGGCTTTGGCAGATTGATGTATGAACGAAGGGGAGGCATTTACGAGACCGTATGTGAGTCCCATGTGGGCGGGTGCCATGCCCTCCGTGCCACCGGAAACCCGGAAGGCCAGGGAAGAAGGAACAAGAACAACTCCGGCCAGGGACATGGGACACAGGATGCAGATTCCAGGGCGCTGGGCGGGGACACATGGCACCAGGGTTGAGCTGACTCTCCATAGGGCCAGGGGCAGGGGGCGGGGGCCGGGATCACAGGAAGCTCCCAGTCCCAGGCACATGAGTGAGAGGTTCAGTGACCTATAGGCCCAAAGCCCATCCCTGTCTCCAGGGATTCTGGGTATGCCAGTCACCTAGGGGGCGGTAGTTCCCTTCCTCTGAGAACTCAAGCACACCATTAAGAGGGCAGTGGTACTTCCCTTCACCTAGGAATCCAGGCACGTTCATCAGCTTTGGATGGGACTTCCTTTCCACTAGGAATGCAGGCCACCCATCACCTGGGGGCAGGACTTCCCTTCCTCTACTGACACTGGCCTGCCAATCACCTGTGGGCAGGATTGCCTGTCTGTAACAGCTCAGAAACACCCATCAGCATGGGAGGGACTTCTCTTCTTGTAGGAACACAGACATGCCCATCACCTAGGGGCGGGGCTTCCCTTCCTTTAGGAACCCTGACCTGTTCTTTTATCTGGAGGTGGGACATCCCTTCCTCTAGAAATTCAGGCCTGCCCATCACCTGGGGGTGGGACTTTCCTTCCTCTAGAAATCCAGGCCTGCCCATCACCTAGGGGCAGATGTCAGGAAGCACCCAGGGCCAGGCATTGAGTGTCTGGTTCAGTGACCTGTAGGCTGAGGGCCCCGACCTGGGTCTAGAGATGCGGGAATCCCACGGAAGTTTCCACCATCTTCCGGGAAATGCCGGTGGGGAGGGGATCTTGGCAGTGCGATGCAGGGTGCGTACATGGCCGACGCGCATGCTGTGTTCTGCACAGTTCTGGAAAAGAACATCATCGAGATCGTGGACATGACAGACACCATGCTCATCCTCGGCCACATCGACCGACGCCAGGGCCACAACGACTACGCTGTCCTCGCGCTGGGTATGCAGGTAGCGGGGTGGGGTTGGAGGGATCCCCAGACATCCACCGGGTCCTGGTGGAAATGGGGAGATGATTATTAATCCTACCAATATAATTAGAAGCATAAATCAACTGCTCACAACATAACTAGGATGTAATTACAGCCTAAGAATCACATGACTATTCATAACAGAAACATAATGCAATTGCAATGTAATAATAAAACAACGGTTATTAATATAAACATAATATGACGATAAAACCATGCTTCATAATTTAATTGTAACATGATAGAAAAATAACCATTGATATACATAGTAAAATAGGATAATAGCATAACTATTCATGAGTGTAATGTAAATATAATATTATAATAAATTAACAATTAACAATAGAAACAATATAATGGTGATATAACAAGACACATAACTATTACTAATAAACTACAATGCAATTCTCAAACGAAAATAAAAAGTGTTAATAACATAAGTAGAATATCATAATGAAACAGCTATTAATATTGTGCGCAGAATAAAAATATGATATAATCATGAAACAACTATTAAGAACAGGAATAGAATACATTTATCATCAAAAGACAACTAAGAATGGGTGGGCACTCGAAAACCATATTGAACTCGACAGTGTCTAACGGGCATCCATTCTGCTTGGTTGCCTGCATTGGCAGGCCGACAGCGCACACTGAATGAGGCGGACATGAAGTAGTTCCAGAAGCTTCTTCAGGACAAAGGCATCCAGAAGGAGCCAGTGCGTTTTACCGGCTATGGTAAGCTCTCCCCAGGGATGCGAAGGTGGGACAAGATGGAAGCCACGTTCACTAGACCTTCCAATCAGGTCTCCCATGGGTCCTGCAGGACTATGGTGCACACGTAATCCAGACTCAGTTTCCCTTTTCCCTTTTCTCTTACAGACAGCTGCCGATAAAGTGAGGTGAGTAAGGAATAAATACATACAATGTCCAGGAAATGATCTGTGTCGGTGACTCGATGGCTGTTGGCGTCCAAGTGGAGAGGAGTTATACCTGATGCTGGGTCCTCCATCCCCAATGGGCTCCCACCCCGCGGCGGCTCCTCATGTGCTCATTTCTAATTCCACTCAGGAGTGAAGGACCCGAGGAGTTCACCCCCTCCTGAGCATCCTACAGGAAAAAGAATCAACATGAAGAGAAAATCGTCTCCCCTCTGAGATTGTTATTTCCTCATTTCCCATTGACCTGGGCACCCTGGCTCCTTTTCACTCCCAACCCTGCTGCAATCTCTGTCCTGGGCCCATTTACACCAATGATTAAATAAAATGATTCGTGTGCACAATGACATGTGTCTTCCACAGAATATTCCCGACATATGAAGCAGAGAAATATTAACATAGGGATATTTGTGAAATTTGGATAGCAGTTCTAACTACTGCTGTCTTGACTTCATGATAGGTGAAGTAAAGTCCCACTCCCAGGGGATGGGTCTCTCTGAGTTCACAGAGCAAGGGAAGTCCCGCCCCCAGGTGATACATATGCCTAAATTCCTAGAAGCAAGTCCTGCCCCTGTTGGGTCCGGGAGACTACCACTGTAGGCAGGACAAGGGGGATGCAGAGTCGAGTGGACCAATACACATTTTATTTCAGGAGGGCCAGGGTTTATATAGGGTTAGAAATCAATTCACAACTTCAAGAGTAAAATTAATACACAATAATATCCATATCAATACAAAAGTTGCAGATGTCACTACTGCGCGGTATGTGACTACTACAAAGATTGGTGATACTAAAACAAAGGAATAGACGAGTCAAAGCAGAACTCTAACTATCACGCAGCTACTATTTCCTTGAGACTAATTATCTTAGTTTGCTAATGAGGCATAAGAGTAACTGTGCCAAGGCTAAGTTTTCCACCGATCAGAGATGTTATTCTCCCAAATGGCCGCAGGTGATGGGCAGGCCTGAGTCCCTAGAGGACAGGAAGTCCCGCCCCAAGATAATCTGCGTGCCCGAGTTTCTAGAGAAAGGGAAGTTGCGCCCCCAGCTGATGAGAGTTCCTGAATTGGAAAAGGAAGGGAAGTAGCACCCCCAAATGATGGGCAGCTCTGGGTTCCTAGAGGAAGGGAAGTCCCACTCCTAGGCGATGGGCATGCCTGAAATCCAAGAAGGGAAGTCACACTCACAAGTAATGGAACATGCCTGAGGCCCAAGAGGAAGGGAAGTCCCGCCCCCAATTTTGGGGGGTACCTGTGCTACTAGAGGCAGGAAGTCCCATGCCCAGGTGTTGGACATGCCTATATTCCTAGTGGCAAGTCTCACCCCAGGTGATGGGCAGGCCTGAGTCATTACAAGAAGGTAAACAACCCCCCTGATCCCAACCATGATGGACGTGCCTGAGTTACTAGAGGAAGGGAAGTCCTGCCCCCCAGTGATGGGTATGCCTGAGTTACTACAGACCATAATTCCCGCATCCCCGAGATAGGTTAGGCCTTCCTGGGGTGTGCAGAAGGACTTCATTCGCCTCAGTGGAGCGCACAAAGCTTGCATTGACTCCAGTGTGGTGTGCAAGGCCAGGCTCCCATCTTGTTCCTCAGGCTTCCACCTCTCTCTGTCTCTCTCTGTCTCTGTCTATCTGTCTGTCTCTCTCTGTCTCTCTCTCCAAGTCAGCAGTGGGCATAGCTGGTGTGATGGGTGGGAGACATGTCTACATACCTGGGCCACTCAGGAATTCGAAGCCCTGATTGGATCACATGCAGCACACATAAGTCCATGGCTTTCCGTTCTCAACCACAGGGACTGGGTCTCAGGATGCCAGTGGATGCAGGTTCATGTGCTCTAAGCCCTGAGGAAAAGACGCCATGCCAAGAACTCGAGTTCGTGCTTTCCTTTCCTCCCTCCCTCCTTTGTTCATTCACTCTTTCCTTTCCTTCCCTCCTGTCTTCCCTCCTTCCTTCCTTCCCTCCCTCCCTTTTCCTTCTTCCTTCCTCGTTCTTACCTCCCTTCTTCCTTCACTCCATCCATCCTACCCTACCTCTGTCCTTCCTTCCTTCCTTCCTTCCTTCATTCATTCCTTCCTTCCTTCCTTCTCTCCCTCCCTCCATCATTTCCTCTCTCCATCCATCCTTCTATCCTCTCCATTCTAAACTCCCTCCTTCCTTCCCTCTTCCTCTGCCCCTTTTTTTCTTCCCTTCGTTTTCCTTCCTTCCTTCCTTCCTTCCTTCCTTCCTTCCTTCCTTCCCTCCTCCCTTCTTTCCCTGCTGTCTTCCTTCATTCCTTTCTACCTCCATCCCATCTCCTACCTTCCCTCTTCCTCTGCTCCTTCTTTTCTTCCTTCCCTCCCTCCTTTCTTCCCTGCTTTCCCTCCCTCTCTCAATCCTACCATCCCACCATCCTTCCCTTCCTTTTTCCTTCCCTTCTTCCTTCACTTTCTTTTCTCCCCACTTCCTGCCTTCATTCCTTCCATCCCCCTCTCTTCCCTGCTTCCTTCCCCTTTTTCTACCTTCCATCTTTCCCTTCCTTCCCTCCCTCCCTTTCTCCCTCGATACCTCCCTCCTTCCTTCCTTCCATTGCTTCCCTCACTCTCCCTTGGCTCACTTTCCTCCTCTCTCCTCTCCTGTGTCTCCGTGATGGTTGTGCCTGAATTCCTAGAGGAAGGGAAGTCCTGCCCCCAGGTGATGGGCATGCCTGAGTTCCCAGAGGAAGGGAAATCCCGCCCCCAGTCGATGGAACGAAGCCTGCGGGGAGTGCAATGTCGCTATTGACCTCAGAGTGGCCTGCACAATGCCCGCATTAGAATTCAGTGGGCTGTGAAAAGGACTGTATTACATGGTAGTGGACAATGCAAGGCATGTTTTGGTTTCAATGGGGCATGTAAAGGCCTGCACTGGCCTCAGTGGGGGTTTGAAAAGGTCTCTATTGCCCTCAGTGGGGAGCACGATCCCCATATTTCTTTCAGTGGGGTGTGCACAAGAGTGTGTTTGGCCTTGGAGAAGAATGCAAAGGCTGTGTTGGCATCAGTGTGGTGTGCTACTTGTGGCCTCAGACAGGGATGCGCAAAGCCTGTGTTTGACATCATTGGGTGTGCAAAAGGTGTGTTTTGGTGGACTATGCAATTCGCATATCCAATTCCGTGTAGAGTGTAAGGCCTAAATTGGTGTCAGTGGGGCACACAAAGACTCCATCGACCTCAGTGGGGTGTGCAAACATCTGTATTTCTCTCACGGGAGTATTTATGGCCTGTATAAGCTGCATTGTGGCCTTTAGGGGCTGCATTGGCTTCAGTGGGGGTGTGCAATCCCCTGTATTGCCCTCAGGGGGGCATTATATGCCTGTGCTTTATCTGTTGTAATATACAAGGACTGCATTGCTCTTAGTGGGGTGTGCAAAGGCTGTGCATTGCCCTTACTGGAGTATGTATGGACGGTGTGGCCCTCACTGTAGCATTCAAGTCCTGCATCATCCCCAGTGAGGCCCAGAAGGCATCTGTTGGCCTCAGTGGGTTGTGCAAGGCCTGTTTTGGGCTCAGCGGGGTGGGCAATAGGCTAATGTTTTACCTCAGTGAAAAACACAGGGCCCACATAGGCTTCAGTGGGGAGTGCAAGGCCTGTATTTCCTCAGTAAGATATGAAAGGCACATGTTTCCTCAGTGGGGTTTGGAAAGGCCTGTGTTGCCCACAGTGGGGCATTCAATGCCTGTATTGCCCTCAGCAGGGTGCACAAAGGACTGTATTTGAACTCGTTGGACTATGCAAGGCCTGTATTGGAATCAGTGAACTGTGCAGGGCCTGTATTGGTGTCAGTTGTGCATGCAAGGCTTCTACAGGACTCAGAAAGGTGCGTGGAAGGCCTGCATTTGACCTCAGTGGGATGTGCAAAAGGACTGTGCTAGATGTCAGTGGACTGCACCAAGAAGGCGTCGCCCTCAGTGAGGTATGCAATTGCCAGTGTTGGCCTGAGTGGGTATGTGCAAGGGCCTGTGTTCACCTCAGTAAGGTGTGAAAAGGTGTCTGTTGCTCTCGCTGGAGTGTGTAAGACATCTATTGCTGTCATTGGAGCATGCAAATAACAATAGCTTCAGTGGGGCACTCAAGACCTGGATTGGTCTCAGTGGGGTGTGCAAATTCCCGTGTTGGCCTCAGTAGGGCCCACAAATACCTGTAATGCACGCAGTGGGGAGTGCAACATCTGTACTGACCTTGGTGGAGTGTGCAAAAGGATTGCTTTTGTCCTCACTAGAGAATGCAAGGACTGTATCGGATTCAGTGGGGTGCACAATGCCTGTATTGGCGGCGGTGGATTCTGCAAGGCCTCCACTTTCCCAAGAGGGGTGTGTGCAAGGACCGCACTTGACCTCAGTGGGGTGTGCAGATTCCCGCATTGTCCTCAGTGGGGCGCGAAAGGCCTCCTTTGGCCTCAGTGGGGTGTGCAAATGCACGTGTTGCTGTCAGTGTAGTGTGTAAGGCATGTATTGGGCTCACTTTTGTATGTAAGGCCTGGATTGTTCTCAGTAGGATGTGCAAAGGCCTGCACTGGCCTCAGAGGAGAACGCAAGGACTATATGGGCCTCAGGCGCCATCTTGTTGCTCATGCTGCCATCGCTTTCTCTCTCTCTCTCTCTCTCTCTCCTCTCTCTCTCTCTCTCTCTCTCTCACGACAGCATTGGACACAGCTCCTTCATTCCATCCTTCCTTCCTTTGCTCCTTCCCTCCTTCCATTCTTCTTTCCTTCCTTCTGTCCTTTCTTCATTCCCTCCTTCCTTCTCTGTTTCTTCCCTCCTTCCTTCCTTCACTCCTACCCTCTTTCCTTCCCACATTCGCTCCTTCATTCATTCCCTTCTTTCTTCCTTCCCTCTTGTCTATCCTTCCAACCTTCCTTCCCCCTTTCTTTCCTTCCTTCCCTACTTTCTTCCTTTCCTCCTCCTCTCTCACTCCCTTCTTCCTTCCTTCATTCCTCCCCTCCATTTTTTCCTCCTTCAGTCCTTCCCTCCTTCCTTCCTTCCTTCTCCTTTCCTTCCTCCTTCCTTCCCTCCCTCCTCCATTCCATCTCTTATTCCTTCCTTTCCTCCTTCCTTCCTTTTCTTCCCTGCCTTATTTCCTAATTTCTTCCCTCCTCCCTTCCTTCCCTCCATCTTTTGCTTCCCTAATTTCTTCCTTTTTTCTCCCTTCTTCCCTCCCAAATTAACTCCCTTCATCCCTCCCTCCTCCTTTCTTTCCTACCATCACCACTTTGCTCTTTCCCTATGCCCTTCCTTCCCTCCTTCATACTCCTTCCCTCCTTCATTTCTTCCACCCTTCTTTCCTTACCTCCCTCCCTTCATTCCCTACTTTCTTCTCTTCCTTCTTTCTTCCTTCTTCTGTATCTAACTCCTTCCATCCTTTCTTCCTCCTTTTATTCTTTTCTTCCCTACTATTTTCTGCTTTCTTCCTAGCCTCCTTCCGTCCTTCCCTCCTTTCTTCCCTCCTTCCTTCCTTCCCTCCATCCTGCCTTCACTGCTTCCTTCAAGCCTTTCCTCCTTCCCTTCTCTCCCTACTTTATTCCTTCCCTCCTTCCTTTCCGCTTTCCTCCTCACCTTCCATCCGTATTTCCTTCCTTTCTTCTTTCCTTCCCTCCTCCCTTCCCTCCTTCCTTGCCAGACAACGATGGGAGCAAAAACCCAATTTATTCTCCATTTTCTGTGTTGGCAAGGCCGGGCCGGAGGCCAATGGCGACAGAATCAGGAGGAAGACGGGAATCCGCGCAGGGTGATGTGCTTAGCACCCAATCCCATTCCTTGGATTTTATTCCATGTCATTTCATATTCTTCTGCGTCCTGTATTCTATTGGATTCATTTTTCTACTTGGTTCCCCAATGGGGAAATGTATTTAATTTAATTTGATTTTTTCCACGTGGTTTATTTTATTTTATTTATTTATTCGCTCAGTTCCACAATGGGGTAATGTCACATAAAGGGCACAGCAGTAAGGACTTAAAGAATTTTCCAGCAGAAGTGAAAGGCCAGTAGACACCGGGATTCAGCTTGGAGAATTCAGTCTTTCATTTCTCTACATCAAGTCATCCACATATCCATCCACTCACCCAACAACCCATCCATCCACCCATCCACCAAACCATCCACCCACCCACCCACCCAAGGACCCATTCACCCATCCACCCATCCATCCACCAACCCATCCATCCATCCACCCAACCACCTATCCACCCACCCATCCATCCAACCATCATGCCACCCAACCACCCATTCACCCATCCACCCACTCACCCACCCAGCAATACACTCACCATGTTCCCACCCACCCACGAACCTACCAATGCATCCACCCAACCAACTAACCACCCATACACCCATTCAACCATACAACCACCCAGCCACCAACCAACCCATCCACCCAACCATCCAGCCACCCATTAATACATCCACCCATCCACCCACACATTCATCCATCCAACCATCCAACCATACATCCACACATCCCCCCACCTATCCACCCATCCACGCATCCATCCACCCATCCTCCCACCCATCCACGCATCCAACCATCCATTCACCCATCCATCTATCCATAGAGCCATCTGTCCATTGATCCAACAATCTAACCATCTATCCATCAAACTATGTACCCATCCATCCACCTATCCACCAACTCTTCCATCTGCTCGTCACTCCATTTGTGGGCCTGTCTTTCTCTCTATCTATCTTTCTGTCTATCCCTCTACCTATCTGTCTACATAATTATCAATCTATTCATTTATCTATCCATCCAACAACCAATCCATCCATCACCCATCCAACAATTCATCTAACCATCCACCCACCCAAGAACCTGCCTGTCTGGCCGTACTTCTGTCCTCCATCCATCCGTCTGTCTATCTCTCTATCTCGGTGTCTCTGTGACTATGTATACATCTCTCCATCTATCTCTCTATATATCAATCTGTCCATGCTTCTACCCACCCACCCAGCTATCCGCCCATCCATCCATCTATCCATCTCCCTATTTGTCTAGATAGCTGTCTGTCTGTCTATCTATCTACCTTTCTATCTAACCACCTAACACTCTTTTTATCTATCCATCAATCTATCCATCCTTCTACACATCTGTCCATCCATCTATTTATCTATATATCCATGTATCTATCTTTCTATCTATCCATCAATCTATCCACCATCCACCCGTCATCCCATCTATCCATTCATCTCTATCCATCCGTCTGTCCATCTGTCTATTTATATCTCCTGTTTGTCTATCTATTCATTGATCACTCTATTCGTCTACCCTTCAACTGTCCATCCATGCATCCATCCACCTATCTATCTATCTATCTATCTATCTATCTATCTATCTATCTATCATCTATCCATCCATCCACACATAAACCCATCCATCCACCCATCCACTAACCCATCTATCCATCCACCCAACCAATTACCCACCTGTAAGTTCGTCCTTCCATCCTCCATCCATCTGTCTGTCTGTCTCTCTATCTGGGTGTCAGTGTGACTATGTATCCATCTCTCCCTCTATCTCTCCATACATCCATCTGACTATCCTTCTACCCACCCACCCAGTTATCCTCCCATCCATTCATCTATCGACCTATCTGTTTGTCTAGCAAGCTGTCTGTCTGTCTATCCTCTATCTGTCTATCTAACTACCTAACACCCTCCTTATCTATCCATCAATCAATCCATCCATCTACACATCTGTCCATCCATCTATTCATCTAATTATTGATCTATCTATCTATCCATCAATCTATCCACCATCCACACATCCTCCCATCTGTCCATTCATCTCTCTATCCATCTGTCTGTCTATCTCTTTGTTTGTCTATCTATTGATCACTTCATCTATGCCTCAAACTATCCTTCCATGCATCTATCCACCCATCTATCCATCCATTTATGGTTCCATCTATCCATTTATCTATCTATCCATCTATCTATCTGTGTTTGTGTCTGTTTCTCTAGCTCTCTGTCTATCAATCTATCCTGATACCTATCTATCCATCCATCCATCCATCCAACCACCCATCCATCCATGCATACATACATCTTTACATACATAGATTCATCAATCTTCCCACCCACTTATCCAACAATCCTTCCGTCTACTGATCCAACCACACATCCATCCCTCCACCCATCCTTCCACCCATACATACACGAATCCATCTTCCATCCATCCATCCATCCATCCATCCATCCGTCCATCATCTGTCCATCCATCTAACCAAAAATCCATGGATGCAAACATTGAACCATCCACCCATCCTTCCATTCGTTCACCCATCCATCCTCCCTTCCATCCCTCCATCCATTCAACCCTCTACACATCCACCCATCCTCCCACCTGCTCACCCACCCACCCACTCAACTACATGCCCTCCAACCCACCTACCTCCCTATGTATCTACCTACAAACTGCCTACTTACCTAAATTCCTATGTATTTATCCACCCCCCACCCACCCCCCATCCACCCATCCACCTATCCACCCATCCATCAGGTTGTAAAGTGAACTCCCATTCTCACACATCACCCAGCCCCTAGAATCCATGCCCAGTGCAACCACCGTAAAATCAGATTTCTGGAACCGGATGGCGGATGTGATCAATGAACTGAACATTATGCTTCATTGCGCGTGTGATGTGACAGGACATGCACACATCAATGCCAACAGGCCCAACTTCCTCTTGGCCAGCCTGCCATGACTCCTTCCCCACGAGGTCCTGCCCACTGCTTGGGAGATAAAACTTGGGGACGCCATCACAGAACTTCACCACCCTGGGAAAGAGAAGCCATGGGGAGAATACAGGTTCTTACACTGGCCCTGGTGCTAGTGCTCTGCTGGGCAAGCTTTGCCTCAGCCACCACCATGGGCGCCAGTAAAGCGCCCTACCCCAGTTCACACAGCAATAAGGTATCATGGAGGATGGGATGTGGAATCCTTGGGGTGGAGGTGGATGAGGCTGACACTTGGTGTGTTCGGGTGTATGAATATATGTGTGTATTGTCCTTGCCCCGCAGATGGCTGGCTCCTGGTATACCATCTACATGGCCAGCAACGACCTGGATGAGGTCCTGCAATGGTTTGGCTTCATGCGTCTCTTTGATCCTCAGATTGAGTGCATGGAGCACTGCGGTACCTTAGGTTCTCATTCACCTTCAGGTAACACCATTCCTCAGTGAGCTCCTGTTGCTCAGATTGCACCACCTGGGGCTGGGACTCCCTTACCCTAGGAATTTAGGTATTCTCATTACCTGGGGCGGGACTTCCCTTTCTGTATGAACCGTGGCATGCCCATCATCTGGGGGCAGAAATTCCCTTCCCCCAGGAAGTCAGGCATACACATCACCTAGGGACAGGACTTCCCTTGCTGTAGGAAGGCAGGCATACATATCCCTTGGGGTCGGGGCTTCCCTTCTTATAGGAATGGAGGCAGACCCACCACCTGGGTGCAGGACTTCCCTTCCTCTGAGAACACAGACATGCCCATCACCTGTGGTGTGGGGCTTCCCTTCCCTGAAAAAGTCAGGCATACACGTGACTTGGTGGCGAGACTTCCCTTCTTGTAGGAACTCAGGCACACCCATCACCTGGGGGCGGGACTTCCCTTCCTCTTTGAACTCAGGCATGCCCAACACCTGGGGGCAGGACTTCCTTTCCTCTGGGTACTCAGGCATGCCCATTACGGGGGAGGTGGAAATGCCCTTCTTTTAGTATCTCAGGCACTCCCAACAGCTGGGGGTAGGACTTGCCTTCTGGTAGGAAGTCAGTCAGGCCCATCACCTGAGGGCGGGACTTCCCTTCCTCTTCAAACCCAGGCATGACCATCCCCTGGGGGTGGGACTTCCCTTCCTGTGGAAACTCAGGTACACCATCACCTAGGGGTGGGGCTTCCCTTCCTCTGGTAACCCAGGCACTCCCATCACCCTGCATTGTGTGTGTGGAGGAGAATTTCCTTCCCCCTTGTCCCCCGGAAGTCCACGTCCTCACACATGATGACAAGGTGGTGCCCCTTGGATAGATCCCAGCCACATCTCTTCCCCTTGCTCTTCCCTCTTCCCGTCTCTGTGCTGTTTGCCTCTGAAAGCTCCTGGGGGAATTGTTTTCGAACATACCAGATCCTCGACAAGCGCTCGGATGGCTTCTTCTAGACCATGTGTGAGTACAGGCTCCTGCGTTTGCCCCAACAAGCTGGGGGGGCGGGGTCCATCTTCCTCATCCTCATCATTAGGACCCTGGGATTGGACCACGCTCACCAGCCTTCCCTCTCCTCCCCCCCTCCAGTCTTGGAGAACATCCTGGAGGTTCTGGATGTGACCGACTCCATGTTGCTCCTGGGCTTCAACGACCGTCGCTATGGGCAGAGGAACTACGTTGTCCTGGCTCTCGGTGGGTGCCGACCAGGGAGGGAAACTGCAGCAACCCGGGCCTCAGAGAAAAGGAGGAAATGAACCATGAATAATAGAAACATAACGTCATCGTCATTTAATACTAAAATAAGGCTAAAGAGAGAGGAGGAGGTTCCAGAATGTTAGACTGTGTGGATGATTCTCATGGTTCCCATTCCCATTGTCCTATGGCCGGGTGACCGAGACAGGGAGGTTGGTGTGATTTCTTCATGGGAAATGACATCGTGTGTACAAGAATAGAACGTAACATTCTGTGGAGTGTAACGGGTGCTCCCATTTGATTGTGTGGTGCTGGATTCGCAGGCCGAGAGCGCACACTGAGTGAGGCCGACATGGACAAATTCCAGAAGGTTCTTCAGGAGAAAGACATCGTGAAGCATCCACTGCATTTCACCGGCGATGGTAAGTTCACCAGTGGGATGCAAAGTTGGGACAAGATGGAAGTTAGGTCCATGGGAAAAACATCCACTCGTCTGTCATGTGTTCTCCTGGACTATGGTGCACATCTGACTCTTACTCAGTTTCCCTTTCCCCTTCTCTCTTACAGACATCTGCATAGATGATGACATGATTGGTGAAGAAATTGACTAAGGAATAAATGCATAAAGTAGCCAGGAAATAATCTGTCTCGGGTGACTCGATGGCTGTCGGCGTCCGAGTGGAGGGATTTGAGCCTGATGCGGGGTCCCCCGGCCCCACTGGACATCCCCCACCACCCCGGGGCTCACTTGCATGTTCATTTCTAACTCCACCCAGGAGTGAAGAACCCGAGGAGTTCACCCCCACCTGAAATCAACATGAAAAGGAAATTGTCTCCCCCTTGAGATTGTTATTTCCTAATTTCCCCTTGACCTGGGGACCCCGGATTTTCTCACTCCCCAACCCTGCTGCAATCTCTGTCCTGGGCCCACAGCTCTACATCAATGATTAAATAAAAAAATTTATGTGCACAGTGACATATGTCTTCCACAGAATATTCCAGATATATGAGGCAGACAATATCTACATAGGGATATTTGTGAAATTTGGAAACTGGGTCTGACTGTCGCCATCTTGTCTTCTTGATTGGTGAAGTAAAGTTCCGCCCCCGGGTGATGGGTCTGTCTGTGTTCCCAGAGCAAGGCAAGTCCCACCCCCAGGTGATGGACATGCCTAAATTCCTAGACGCAATCCCTCACCCAGGTGATGGGCAGGCCCGAGTCCCTAGCAGACAGGAAGTCTCTCCCGAAGGCAATGGGCATGCCTGAGTTTCTAGAGGAAGGGAAGTCCCACCCATAGCTGATGAGAATTCATGAGTTGGAAAAGGAAAGGAAGTCCTGCCCCCAGGTGATGGGCATGCGTTAGTTCCTAGAGGAAGGGAAGTTCCACCCCCAGGTAATGAGCATGCCTGAGATACTAGAGGAAGGGAAGTCCCATCCCCAGGTGATGGGTGTGCCTGACTTCTTAGAGGAAGGGCAATCCCCCCCGCCCCCGTGATGGGCAGAGGCCTGCATCAGTCACAGTGTGGTACGCAAAAGGATTGCTTTGGGTTTCAGTGGAGTATGAAAGTCTCTTATTGGACTCTTTGGGGTGTGCAAAGGCCTATGTTGGCATCAGTGGAGTGTGCAAAGCCACTACCCGTATTAGACGAATGCGTACAAGGCCCACCCTTGACTTCAGTAGGGCATGAAAAAGGATTGTATCTGCTGTCAGTGGGATATGCACAACCTGTAGTGGCCTCAGTTGGTTGTGCTAAGGCTTGCATTGCTCTCTGGAGTGCGCAAGGCCTGTATTGGCCACAGTGGGGCCTCCTGCACCTGCATTGGCCTCAGTGGGGTGTGCAAGTGCCTGTTTGCCTTTGGTGGCATGTTAAGCCTGCATTGGAATCAACTGAACATTCAAAGGGCTGCACAGCACTCAGTGGGGTATGTGAAGGCCTGTGTTTGTCCCCGGTGGAACATGCAAGGACCACATTGATCTCAGCGGTGTGTGCAAAGATTTGTGTTGCTCTGACTGGAGTGTGTAAGGTCTATATGATCTCACTGCAGTATACAAGATATGCATTGGTTTCAGCGAGGCTCACAAGCCTACTTTGACCTCAGTGGGGTCTGCAAACGCTTGTGTTTCCCTCAGTGGAGGTGTACAAGCTCTGGATTTCCCTCAAAGGCCTGTATTGGACTCAGTGGGCTCTGCAAAGGCCTATGCTGGAGTCAGCGGGGAGGGCAAGGATGCTGCTGGCCTCAGAGTGGCATGAACAATGCCCGAATTAGTCTTAGTGGGGTGTGCAAAGGACCGTATTATGCAGCCGTGGACTATGCAAGGTATGTGTAGGTCTCAATGCGTTGTGCAAAGCCCTGCACTGGCTTGAGTGGGTGTTTGCAAAGGTCTCTATTGCCCTAGTGGGGAGAGCAATCTCTGCATTGCCCTCAGTGGGGTGTGCACAAGATTGTGTTTTGCCTTGGTGGAGAATGCAAAGCCTGTGGTGGCATCAGTGGTGTGTGCAAGGCCACTTGTGGCCTCAGAGGGGGATGGGCAATGCCTGTGATTGACATCAGTGTGGTGTGCAAAAGGTATATGTTCATTCTTGGTAGACTATGCAGTCCCATATCTGTTTCCCTGTAGTGTGTAAAGCCTGACTAGATGTCAGTGGGGCACGCAAAGTCTCTATTTGCCTCAGTGTGGTGTGAAATAGCCTGTATTGCTATAAGGAGGGTATTTAAGGCCTGTATTGGCCTCATTGGGGCAATCAGAGATGACACCAGCCTCAGTATGGTGTGAAGTCCCCTATATTGCCCTCAGTGGGGCATTCAACGTCTGTGCTTTCTCTGGATGAATACGCGATGACCACATTGTTCTAAATTGGGTGTGCAAAGCCTGGCGTAGCATTCAAGGCCTGCATTGTTTGCAGTGGGGCCCTCAAGGCACCTTTCAGCCTCAGTGGGGTGTGCAAGGTCTGTGTCGTCCTCAGCATGGTGTCCAATATGACAGTGTTTCTCCTCTGTGAAAAACACAAGGCCTACATTGGCTTCGGTGGGATATGTAGTCCTGTATTGGCCTAAGTATATGTATGTACAGGCATGCATTCATATCATTGGGGTGTGCAAACAAGTGTTGGCATCAATCGAGTGTGCAGGGCCTGTGTTGGTTTCAATAGAACACAGAAGCCTGCATTGTCCTCAGTGGGGTGTGCAAATGCCTGCTTTTCATATATTGGCCTTCTTGGGGGTTGTGCAAAAGATTGAATTTGGCTTCAGTCGAAGATGCTGTGCTGGAATTGGACTCAGTGAGATTCAAAAAGGATTCTCTACCTCTTTCCTCCTTCCTTCCCTCTTTCTCTGCTTCTTCTTTCCCTCCTTCCCCTTCCCAATTACCCCAACCCTCCCTCCTTCCCTCCCTCCCTTACTCCCTTCCTTCCTTCCTTCCTATCCTTCCCCACATTCCACCCCTCTTTAATTCCCTACCTTCCTCCATCCCTTCTTTCCTCTTTACATTCTTCCTTCACTTTTCCATTGCTTCTCCTTCACTTCCTACCTTCCCGCCATAACTCCTTCCTCCTTCTTTCTATTTTTCCCCTCTTCTGTCCCCTCTCACTCCTTCCTTTGCTAAACTCCCTCCCTCCTTGTTTCCATCCTTCCCCCTTCCTGTCCTACTCCCTCCTTCCTTTGCTTCCCTCCCTCATTCCCTCACTCCCTCCCTCCTTCCTTCCTTTCCATCCCTTCTCATTTCCTTCCCTCCTTCCTTCCTTTCCTTCCCTCCTTCCTTCAGTCCTTCCTTCATTTACTACCCATCTTTCTTTCCCTGCTTCCTTCTTACCTTCCTTCATTCCCTCCCTTCTTCCCTCTTTCCTTCCCTTTTTCTTTCCATCCTTCCTTACCTTCCTTCCCTCCCTCCCTCCTTCCTTCCATTCTTCACCCCTTCTCTTCCTCCCCTTTCTTCCCTACTTCCTTCCCTTCCTCCCACCCTCCTTCCTTCCATCTCATCATCTTTCCCTATCTCCTTCCATCCTTCTCTTCTTCTTTCCTTCCTTCATTCCCTCCTTCCTTTCCTTTGATCCCTCCCTCCCTTTATCCCTCCATCCTTCCTTCCTTACCTCCCTCCATTCTTCATTTCCTCCTCACCTCCTCCCTCCTTACTTCCTTGCCTTCTTCTTTCCTTCCATAATGTCTTCCCTAATTCTTCCCTCCCTCCATACTTCCTTCCCTCCTTCCTTCCTACCCTGCCTCCTTCCTTCCATCCATACTTCCGACCCTCCATCCTTCCTTCCTGCCTACTTTGGCTCCCTTCTTCCCTCTTTCCTTCCCCTTTTCCTTCCCTCCTTCCTTCCCTTCCTATCCTTCCCACCCTTCTTCCCTACCTTCTTCCTTCCTTCCTTCCTTCCTTCCTTCCTTCCTTCCTTCCTTCTTCTCCTTTTCTTCTTCCTGCCTTCCTTCCTTCACGCCTTCCCTCTTTACTTACTTCAGTCTTTCTTTCCTCCTCCCTCCCTCCCTCCCTCCCTCCCTCCCTCCCTCCCTCCCTCCCTCCCTCCCTCCCTCCCTCCCTTCCTTCCTTCCTTCCTTCTTTCCTTCCACCCCCTCACATTCACTCAGATATTCAACGACCCATTCACATTCACTCAGTCCTCAAGCCCGCCTTCCCGACGAGCACCCCCACAGGACGGGGGGGAAGAACCCCGGGAACTCAGTTGGGTGAAGCTCAATTTTAACCTGACCGCCAAGTAGTAATTCTCGATGGTGGCCTCGCGTAGCAGAAGGAGGAGGGGGAGAATCCCCAACCTCAGCCCCTGTGCCCCAACTTCATTTTCCTGAAGGTCAGTCCTTCATTTCCCTCCGTCATGTCAATGATTTTTCTTGAAAAAAAATCCCCTATTTTTTGTGGGTCAGGCAGGGAGAAAAAATTATAATGGTCACTTCCTGGGGTTGATGAGAGGTGGTTTCCATTCAAGTATGTTCTTCTGTGATGTAGTATATCAATAGATTTAATGTACCTCAAAAAAGAGGGAATTATATCAATATCTATCTACTTATCTATCCTCTATGTGACCATCCAAACTTCAACCCATCTACCAACCCATCCATCCACCCACCCATTCATCCATCCATCTATGAACCCACCTGTCCATCCATCCACTCTCCCATCCACCCGTCCAGCCCCCATCCTTCCACCCATCCACCCACACACCCATCCACCCAACCACCCAACCACCCATCCCCTACCTATACACATACCCATCTAGCCAGCCATGCACCCATGCATCCATTCATCCATCAACCCATAAACCCATCCACCCATCCATCCATACATCCAGCCACCCACCCTTCCATCCACCCAACTAACCATCCACCCACCCACCTACCCATACCCCCACCCATCCACACATTCATCCACCCATCCACCGATCTGTCTATCCATCTGGGCATCTGTCCATTGTGCCAAGACTCTAACCATCTATCCAACCAATTATGCAACCATCCTTCCACCCAGACACCCACTCTTCCAACTTCCCATCTTTCCATTGTTGGACTGTCTCTCTGTGTCTCTGTCTGTCTATCCTTCTATCTATCTATCTATCTATCTATCTATCTATCTATCTATCTACCTATTTATCTATCCATCCACCAACCCACCCATTCACCCATCCATCATCCATCCACCAAGTCATCTATCCATCCACCACCCCTCAAGCATCCACCTGTCCGTCCGCCCTTCCGTCCTACATCTGTCCATCTGTCTGTCTCTCTATCTGGGTGTCTGTGCTCTCTGTATCCATTCCTCCTGCTATCTCCCTATACATCAATTTGTCGATCCTTCCACCCACCGAACCCTCTATCCACCGATCCATCCATCTATCTATTTGTCTAGCTAGTTGTCTGTCTGAGTATCTCTCTATCTGTCTCTCTAACAACCTAACACCGTTTTTATCTATCCATCAATTTATCCATTGATCTTTCCATCCACCCACCCATACACTGCCTGTCCATCTGTCCTTCTGTCCTCCATCCATCCGTCTGTCCGTTTCTCTATCTTGGTGTCTGTGTGTCTATGTATCCATCTCTCCCTCTATCTCTCCAAACATCAATCTGAACCTCCTTCCACCCAACCACCCAGCTATCCACCCATCCTTTCATCTATCGATCTATCTATTTGTCTAGATAGCTGCCTGTCTGTCTATCTCTCTACCTGTTTAGCTAACCACCTAACACTGTATCTATCCATCAATCTATCCAGCCTTCTGCACATCTGTCCATCCATCTACTTATCTATCAATACATCTATCTATCCACCATCCACCCATCCACTCATCTGTCCATTCAACTGTCTCTCCATCTGTATATCCATCTGTTTGTCTATATCTCTGTTTGTCTATCTATCCATCAATCACACTATTCGTCTATCCCTCACACTATCTATCTATCTATCTATCTGTCTGTCTGTCTGTCTGTCTGTCTGTCCGTCTGTCTGTCTGTCTGTCTGTCTTTGTGTCTGTTTGTGTATCTCTCTCTATCAATCGATTCCACTATCTATCCATCCCTCCATGCATCCGTCCATCTATCTTTACATACACATATACATACATCTTCCCACCCACTTATCCCACCATCCTTCCATCTACTGATCCAGCCACATATCCTTCCCTCCACTCATCCATCCATCTGTCCATCCATTTGTCCATCCATCTACCTACCTATCCATCCATCCACACATCCTTCCATCCACCCTTCCAACCATCCATACACCTACCCACCCACACATCTATCCATCCTCCTACCTGTGCACCCACCCATCCACTCAACCAGGTGCCCTCCAACCCACCTACCTCGCTATTATCTACCTACATTCCTTTCTATTATTATATCTACCTACTAAAATACCTTCCTATGTATCCATCCATCCATCCACCCCTCCATCCACCCAGCTATCCATCCATCCAGACATCTACCCATCCATTCATAGATACACACACTCAAGCATCCACCCACACATCAACCCGCCCACCCACCCAACCATCCACCCACCTATCAAACCATCCACCCACCCACCCATCCAACCATACATCCATCTATCCACACATCTACCCACCTATCCATCCATCCACCCATCCACTCATTCATCTTTCCACACATCCACCCATCCATCCCACCCATCCATCCGTCCACCCATCCACCCAGCCATGCAACATCCCACCCACCTATCACACAATCCATCCATCTATCCATCTATTCATCCATCCATACATCCATACTTCCAATGAACCATCCATTCATCCACTTATCCACCCACCTACCCATCTACCCACCCACCCATCAACCCTCCCACCCACCCATCCACCCATCCATCCACCCATCCATGCATCCACCCATCCACCCATCCATCCATGCACGCATCCACCCAACCATCAGGTTGTAAAGTGAACTCTAAGACTCACACATCACCAGGCCCCGGAATCCATGCCCAGTGCATCCACCATAAAATCAGATTCCTGGAACCAGATGGCAGATGGGATCAATGAACTGGAAATCACGCTTCATTGTGCGTGTGATGTGACAGGACAAACACACGTCAATGTCAACAGGCCCAACTTCCTCTTGGCCAGCCCGCCATGACTACTACCCTGCCAGGCCCTGCCCACAGCTGGGGAGATAAACTTGGGGACATCATAACAGACTTTACCTCCACGGGGAAAGAGAAGCCATGGGGAGAATGCAGGTTCTCGAGCTGGGCCTGGTGCTCATGCTCAGCTGTGCATCCCAGGCTCTATTACCTGTGGTGATTGGCAATAAGGTACCAGGGTGGATGGGACTTAGGGTGGGTCGCAATTTCATTGATGAATGAGGATTCCTGTGTGGTTCGCCATTCTATTGAAGAAGGAGCATTTATGGGGGGTCTCCACTCTATTGAAGAAGGAGGATCGCCATTGTGTCCGTCCCCTCTCTCCTCAGGTTTCCTTTCTCTAATTTTCTTCATGTTTCTGGAACTTTCCTTCCAGATTTTAATGTGTCCGCCATTCAACAGGCGCTTAGATTTGGGATGAAGGCCGTCCTCTTAGGGAACAAGGGGGTGCGGCCCTGTTGAGAGGACATTGGGTGGGAGGTGGGTGAGGTGCAGGGAGCCATCTTCCCCACCTGTCTACATCCACCCCTGGATCCCCATTCCTCGTGTGTCCCCGGCAGGCCGTCCACCTGTGGTACCACGTCTTCACAGCCAGTAATGAACTGGAAGAGCTCAGTGACAAGAATTACCTTCGACTCTACAAGCCCACCATCATTTGTCTCCACTACGACATGCTTTTCATTTCGCTGAGCTTTGAGTACAGGTAATGTGCTCAAAGTACTGTACTGTGCGCTGCCCAGACAGACAGGAAGGGAGGCCTCCTTTGATCTGTGGTGGCATGCCCATCACATTGCATCATCTATGGGTGGGACTTCCCTTCCTGTAGAAACTGAGGCATATCCACCACCTGGGGGTGGGACTTCCCTTCCTATAGAAAGTCAGGCATACCTATCACCTGAGGGCAGGACTTCCCTTCCTGTAGAAACTCAGGCATATCCACCACCTGGGGGTGGGACTTCCCTTCCTGTAGAAACTCAGGCATGCCCATCACCTGAGGGCAGGACTTCTCTTCCTGTAGAAACTCAGGCACGCCAATCACATGGGAGCAGTACTTCCCTACCTGTACAAACTCTGGCATGCCCACCAACTGGGGGCTGGACTTCCCTTCCTGTAGTATCTCAGGCATGCCCATCAACCGTGGGCGGCACTTCACTTCCTCTAGGAACTCAGGCAAACCCATCGCACATCTCCCTGAAGTGAGAGTGGGAAGTGAGTTTCCTTTCCCAGAGTTTCCCAGCAATCACCATTTTTACACACAATGACAAGATGGCTCCCGGGAGACCCCCCTCAATCCCACCCCCTTCGTTTAGGACACAAGCAGCACATAGGGGGTCCCAGGCAAGGGTGTCCCCCATAGGCTCCCTGCGCTCTCTCCTCTGCCAGCTACCAGGGGTACTGTCGGCTCATGACCCACATTATGGAAAGGCGATTCGACCTCAGTGACCTGACCTGGGGTGAGTCCCATCACGAGGACCCGCGCCCTCCACACCCTGCGGACCTGAGACAGGACAGGGACTTGACTGACAGGTTCACAGACCTATAGACCCAGGGCCCGGCCCTGCAGCTAAATTTCACGAATCCCGTGGAAGTTTCCCCCATCTTCCCTGCCAACAGATCCAACGAAAACCAGCTGGGTGCCGATCCATATCATGGATGACGCCAAAGTTCCACCAGAGAACATTCTAGATCTCCTCCAAGTGAGCGACAGCTTGCTGATCCTGCGCTTTGTCAACCGACGCTCAGGAAGCTCCAGTAGCGACACCTACACCATCGTGGCACTGGGTGAGTGCCAACCCCATGGGGAGTCTACCGGTGGCATCGAATGAAATTCCTGGGAGTCTAACAGGCGTCCATTCCCCTGCATTCTCCTGCATTCCAAGGTCAAGAGCCTATGCTGAGTGAGGTGGACATGGCAGAGTTCCAGAAGGCTCTTCAGGACAATGGAATCAAGGGGGAACCCGTGCGCTTCACTGGAGATGGTAAGGTCACCCTGGGAGGCTATGGAACCCAGGGCCCTGGGAGCTTCCACTTGCGTCTCTCACAGGTGCTGGAGGGGGACACATGGCTCAGACTCAGTTTCCCTTTTCCCTTCTGTCTTACAGACGTTTGCAGACGTAATCAGGTGAGTAAGAAATAAATGCATAAAGTATCCAGGAAATGATCTGTCTCGGGTAACTCGATGGCTTTTGGCATCCGATTGGAGGGGAGTCGAGCCAGATGCTGGGTCCCCCGTCCCCATTGGGTGCCTCCCCCCATCCAGTGTCTCCTCGCATGCTCATTTCTAACTCTACCCAGGAGTGAAGGACCAGAGGAGTTCATCCCCACCTGCTCATCCTAACGGAAAAAGAATCAACATGAAAAGGAAATTGCCTCCCCTCTGATTGTCATTTCCTCATTTCCCATTGACCTGGGCACCGTGGCTCTTTCTCACTCCCTAACCCTGCTGCAATCTCTGTCCTGGACCTATTTACATCAACGATTAAATAAAATGATTCGTGTGCACAGTGATATGCGTCTTCCACTGAATATTCCAGACATACAAGGAGGAGAAATAACAACATAGGTATATTTGTCCGTCCTTCCTTCCCTTCCTCCATCCTTCCTTCCTCCTTTCTTCTTTCCCTAATTACTTATTCTTATTTATGTCCTTCCTTCCCTCCCTCGTTCCTTCCTTCCTTCCTTCCTTTCTTCCTTCCCTTGCTCTCCCTTCCCTACCTTTGCTGTCTCCCTCCATCATTGCCTCCTTCCTTCCCTCACTACCTCAGTCCTTCTTTCCTTCCTTCCTTCTATCTTTCCCTCCTTACTTTCCTTTATTCCTACCCCATTCCTTCTTTCCCTCCTTCCTTCCTTCCTTTGCTTCCCTCTTTCCTTCCCTCATTCCCTCCCTCATTCCTTTCATTCCCTCCCTCACTACTTTTCTCCCTCCCTAACTCCTTCCTTTCTTCCCTACTTCCTTCCCTCCGTCTATCGTTCCTTCCTTCCTTCCCAAGAAAATCTGGAAAATTAATTATATTTAGGATGCATCCTGAATGTATCTGTATCCTATATAATTGGTGGATGAATATACAGTAGATAAATACATATTTTTCATACGTATACTATATGTATGTCATATATGCATGTTATATATTATGTAAATATTTGTAAATCAGTAAATATATATCCAATGAATATATATTATAATAAAAACTTTTATTTAAGAGTTTTTTTAATATACTGAAAGTAACCCACCCTTGTCCAGCTCGCCATCCCTCTCTCTCCTCTCCTATGTCTCCACCCACGGGCTGTCCTCTCTGAAACACAGGTTATGGGTGTGCCTAAGTTCCTAGAGGAAGGGCAATCCCACACCCAGGTGATGGGTGTGTCTGAGTTCCTACAGGAAGGTAAGTCCTGACACCAGTTCATGGGCATGCCGGACTTCCCAGAGGAAGGAAAATCCCTCTCTCAGGTGATGGTCCAAGGCCTGTATTGGCCACAGTGTGGTGTGCAAAGAAGTGGTCTGGTCTTCAGTGGAGAATGCCAGTCTCTTATTAGACTCAGTGTGCTGTGCAAAGGCCTGTATTGGAGTCAGTGGAGTGTGCAAGGCCGCAAGCATGAATTGAGGGGTGCATGGAAGGACCACCCTGGTCCTTAATAGGGCATGAAAAAGGATTGTATTTCGCATTAGTGGGCTATGCAAGACCTCTGGTGGACTCAGCTAATTATGCAATGCCTTGTATTGCTCTCTGGAGTGTGCAAGGCCTGTTTTTACCTCAGTGGTCCTTCAGGGCCTGCATTGGCTTCAGTGGAGTTTGCAAGGCCCATATAGGCCTCAATGGGGTATGCGAAGGCACTGTTTGTTTCCAGTAGTAAGTGAAAGGGGAGCATTGCTCTCAGTGGGGTGCGCAAAGACTTCTGTTGCTCTCAATAGAGTGTGTAAGGTGTATACTGACCTCACTGCAGTTTGCAAGACCTGCATTGGTCTCAGTGGGGCCCACAAGGCTACATCAGTCGCACTGGGGTGTGAAAACGTTTGTATTACCCTCAGTGGGGGTGTACAAGATCTGGATTTCCCTCAAATGCCTGTATTGGACTCATTGCGCTGTGCAAAGGCCTAGGCTGGCGTCAGCTGGGAGCGCAAGGTCGCTTCTGGCCTCAGAGGGGATGGACAAAGCCTGTGCTTGACATCAGTGGGGTGCTTTCTGGGTGGGTCCCCACTGTATTGAAGAAGGAGTATTTCCAGGTGGGTTGCCATTCTGTTTAGGATGGAGGATTTGTAGAAAGATTCCCAGCTGGGGTTCCATTGCTGTCATCTCCTCACTCCTGGCATTTCCTTTCTCTGATTTTCTGCATGTTTCCAGAACTTTCCTTCCAGGTCTGAATGCATCTTCCCATGCCACAGGCCCTTAGAGTTGGGATCAGGGCAGTTTTCTTAGGGAACTAGGGGGATGTTACCCTCTTGAGCTAACCTTCGGCAGGAGGCAGGTGAGGTGCGGGGCGCCATCTTCCCCATCTGTCCACATCCATTCCTGGGTCCCCCATTCCCCGTGTGTCCCCCACAGATCCCTGGCCGCTGGTACCACATCTTCACAGTCAGCAACAAACTGGAGCTCAGTGTCAATTATAACCTGTGGCTCTATTCTCTGTACTTTGATTGTTTTGGCGGCAACTGCAATGCCATATGGCTGAAGTTCCAGTATAGGTAATGGCGTGTGGTACCCAGGTGGAAAAGGATGGGAAAAGGATGGAGGCCTCCATTTCTTAGTGGTGGCCTGGGTCTTGCATTGCATTGGCTGGGGGCGGGACTTCCTGCCTGTAGGGATTCAGGCATGCCCAATACCTGGGGGTGGGACTTCCCTTTCTGTAGGATCTCAGGCCCACCCATCACCTGGGCTGGGACTTCTCTTCCTGTAGTAAATGATGCTCTCCCATCCTCTGGGGGCAGGACTTCCTTCCTGTAGGGGTTCAGGCAGGTCTATCACCTAGTGGTGGGACTTCCTTTCCTCTAGAAACTAAGGCATGCCCATCACCTGAGGGCAGGACTTCCCTCCCTCTAGGAACTGAGGCACACCCATCTCTGGGGGGTTGAACTTCCATTCCTGTAAGATCTCAGGCACATCCATCCCCTAGGGGTGGGATTTCCCTTCCTCTAGGTTCTAAGGCATGTCCATCATCTGGGGGCGGGACTTAACTATCTCTGGGAAGTCAGGTATGTCTGTCACCATGATGTCAGGTGGAGAAGTGAATTTATCTTCCCAGATTTCCAACATAATTACAAGATGGGGCCCATTAGTCACCGCTCAACCCCCACCACGATAGTTTAGGACACAGGCAGCACAGAGGGGCACAGGCTGAACTGACCGCCATTGGCTCCCTGCGATCTCTCCTTTGCCAGCCACATGGGGTACTGTCGCCTGATGGTGATGGAAAAACAACATGAGGGCCTTTAACTATCAGAGTGTGAGTCCCTCAGTGTGGCCCCCGGCCTTCCATAGGGTCAGGTGTATGGAGGGCGGGACACAGGAAGTTCTGGGTCCTGGGCACTTGACTGACAGGTTCAGTGACCTATAAACCAAGGTCCCAGCCCTGCTGCTAGGGATTCTGGAATTCCACGGAAGCTTCCCCCGTCTTCCCTGCAAATGGTGGCGGGTACACCTTCCCTCCTCAGTTTTGTCAGCAAACATTCTAGAAATTCTTTTTTTTTTTTTTTTGCTAGTCCTGGGCCTTGGACTCAGGGCCTGAGCACTGTCCCTGGCTTCTTCCTGCTCAAGGCTAGCACTCTGCCACTTGAGCCACAGCGCTGCTTCTGGCCGTTTTCTGTATATGTGGTGCTGGGGAATCGAACCTAGGGCCTCGTGTATCCGAGGCAGGCACTCTTGCCACTAAGCTATATCCCCAGCCATTCTAGAAATTCTTGACGTGGACAAAAGCATTCTGCTCCTGGGCTACACCTACTTAAGCTGCACCAGCAACAGCTACTCCATCGTAGTGCTGGGTAGGTGACGTCCCCCCTCCTCCCCTAGGGAGGCTCCTGGTGGCATCAAGTGAAATTCCATGGAGTCTAACAGGCTTCCATTCCCCTTTGTAGTCATGGATTCGCAGGCCAAGAGCAGACACTAAGTGAGGCTGACATGGAGAAGTTCCAGAAGGTTCTTCAGAACAAAGAAATCAGGAAGCAGCCAGTGCATTTCACCGGCGATGGTAAGTTCGTCCCTGGGATGCACAGTTGGGACGAGACGGAAGCCACGTCCACGGGAAAACATCTACTCAAGTCTTTCACGTGTCCTCCTGTACTATGGCACACAGCTGACCCTGACTCAGTTTCCCTTTCCCCTTCTCTCTTACAGTCATCTGCATAGATGATGATGAGAGTAAGGAATATATACATGCAATATCCAGGAAATGATCTCAGCTGACACGATGGTTGTCGGATTCCGAGTGGAGGGGAATCGAGTCGGATGCTGGGTTCCCTGTCCCAATTGGGCATCCCCCCAACCCCCGGTGGCTCCCTTACATGCTCATTTCTAACTTCACCCAGGATTGAAGGACCCAAGGAGTTCACACCCACCTGCGAATCCTACAGGAAAAAGAATCAACATGAAAAGGACATTGTCTCCCGCCTTAGATTGTGATTTCCTCATTTCCCATTGACCTGGGCACCTGGGCTCTTTCTCACTCCCCAACCCTGCTGCAATCTCTGTCCTGGATCTGTCTACACCTTTGATTAAATAAAATGATTCGTGTGCACAATGACATGAGTCTTCTATAGTATATTCCAGACATACGAGGACATAGGAATATTTGTGAAATTTGGATACTGGGTCTAACTGGTGCCATCTTGTCTTCATGATAGGTGAGGTAAAGTCCTGCCCCCAGGGGATGGGTTTGTCTGATTTCCCAGAGCAAGGGAAGTCCCACCCCCAGGTGATGGACATGCCTAAAATCCTAGAAGCAAGTCCCACCCCCAGGTGATTGGCAGGCCCAAGTCACTAGAGGACAGGAAGTCCCACCCCAAGGCAATGAGCATGCCTGAGTTTCTAGATGAAGGGAAGTCCCACCCCCAGCTGATGAGAATTCTTGAACTGGAAAAGGAAGGGAAATCTTGCCCCCATGTTATGGGCAGGCCTGAGTTCCTATAGAAAGGGAAGTCCTGGGCTGGGGATATGGCCTAGTGGCAAGAGTGCCTGCCTCGAATACACGAGGCCCTAGGTTCGATTCCCCAGCACCACATATACAGAAAAGGGCCAGAAGCGGCGCTGTGGCTCAAGTGGCAGAGTGCTAGCCTTGAGCAGGAAGAGGCCAGGGACAGTGCTCGGGCCCTGGGTCCAAGGCCCAGGACTGGCAAAAAAAAAAAAAAAAGAAAGGGAAGTCCTGCCCCCAAGTGATGGTCGTGCCTGAGTTCCAAGGGGAAGGGAAGTCCCACCCCTAAATAATGCGTGTGTCTGAGTTCTAGAGGAAGGGAAGTCCAGACCTTAGGTGATTGGTGTGCAAGAGATCCTACAGGAAGGGAAGTCCCACCTTCTGGTGATAAGTTTGCTGAGCTCCTAAAGAAAGGAAAGTCCTGACCCCAGCTGATGAGACTTCATGAATTGTAAAAGGAAGGGAAACACCGCCCGAAAGTGATGGGCATGTCTTAGTTCCTATAGGAAGGGAAGTAAACCCCCAAGTGATGTGCGTGCCTGTGTTCTTAGAGAAAGGGATGTGCCACCCCTGGTAAAGGATGTGCCTGAGTTTGTAGAGCAAGGGAAGTTCCGCCCCCAGGTGATGACCATGCCTGAATCCCTAGAGGAAATGAAGTTCCATCTCCAGGTGATAGAAATGCTTGAGTTACTCGAGGAAGAGAAGTCCTGCCCCCAGGTGAAGGGACCGCCTGGATTCCTAGAGGAAGAGAAGTCCTGTCCCCAGGTGTTGGGCCTATCTGAATTGGAAGAATAGAAATTCCTCCCCTAAGTTATGAGCAGCCCTGAGTTCCTATAGGAAGAGAAGTCCTGCCCCCAGGTGATAGGCGTGCCTGAATTCCTAGATAAAAGGAAGTCCCACCCACAAGTGATGGGCATGCCTGAGTTCCGAGAGGAAGGGAAGTCCCACCCCCAATTGTTGGGCATATCTGAGCTACTAGAGGCAGGAAATCCCATGCCCAGGTGATGGACATGCCTAAATTCCTAGTAGTAGGTCCCGCCCCCAGGTGATGGGCAGGCCTGGGTCCCTACAGGAAGGTAAATCCCCCTTTCCCAACCGTAATGCATGTGCCTGAGTTCCTAGAATGGAAGTCCTGTCTCTGGTGATGGATATGCCTGAATTACTACAGACCGGAAGTCCTGCCTCCATGAGATAGGTTAATCCTCTGTGGGGTGTGCAAATGGATTGCATATGCCTTATTGGAACACACAAAGCCTGCATTGATCCCAGTGTGGTGCACAAGGCCAGGTTCCCATCTTGTTCCTCACGCTTCCACCTCTCTCTGTCTCTGTCTCAGTCTGTCTGTCTGTCTGTCTGTCTGTCTCTCTCTCTCTCTCTGTCTGTCTATCTCTCTGTCTGTCTCTCTCTCCAAGTCAGCATTGGGCATAGCTGGGGTGACAGGAGGGAGAATTGTCCCCCCTCCCTCTCTTCTTCCTTTTCTCCCTTCTACTGATCTTCCCTCCTGTCTTCCCTCCCATCTTTCTTTCTTCCCTCCTGCATTCCTTTTCTCCTTCCATCCTCCCCTGTGTCCGTCCTTCCTTCCCTCCATCCCTCCTTCCTTTCTCCTTTCTTCTTTCCCTACTTCACTATTTATCTCCTTCCTTTCCTTCCTTCCCTCCCTCCTACCTTCCTTTCTCCCTCCCCTCCTTTTTTCCTTACTTTTCTTCCGTCTTTCCTTCCCTCATTTCTTCCCACCTTCTATCCCTCCATCAATGCATCCTACCCTCCTTCCCTTCTTCCTTCATATCTTTCCATGCTCCCCTTTCCCTTCCTTCCCTCCCTCCCTCAATCCTTCCTTCCTTCTTTGCTTCCATCCTTCCCCATTTCCACCTTCTCTCTTTCCTTCAATCCTTCCCCATTTCCTCCTTCTCTCCTTCCTTCCTTCCTTTGCTTCCCTCTTTCATCCCCTCATTCCATCTCTCCTTTCTTCCCTCCCTTTCTCCTTTCATCCAGCCTTCGCTACTTCCCTCCTTCCTTCTCTTCTGTTTTTCCTCCCTCCTTTCCTTCCTTCTTTCTACCTTCATTTGCTTCCCTCTACCCCTCCCTCCCTCCTTCCTTCCTTCCTTCCTTCCTTCCTTCCTTCCTTCCTTCCTTTCTTCCTTCCTTCTTTCCTTCCCAACATAATCTCAAAAATTCAACCTCTGTGTTGTGTGTACAAGAGTGTATTTGGCCTCGGTAGAAAATGCAAAGTCTGAGTTGCTGTCAGTGGAGTGTGCAAGGCCATTCGTGGACTCATAGGGAGATGGGCAAAGCCTGTGTTCGACATCAGTGGGATGTGCAAAAGTTCTGTGGTCATGCCTGGTGGACTATGAAAGTTGTATATACATTTCAATGGAGTGTGTAAGGTCTGAATTGGTGTCAGTGGGGCACACAAAGTCTCCATTGTCCTCAGCAGGGTGTGCAACCCCATGTATTATTCTCACAGGAGTATGTAGATCCTGGATTGGCATCATTGGGGCCTTCAGGGATCACATCCACCTAAGTGGGGTGTGCAATCGTCTGTGTTGCCCTTAGGGGGCCATTCAACACCTGTGCTTTCTCCAGTGGAAATCCCAAGTACCACACTGCTCTCAGTGGTTTGTGCAAAGGCTTGCATTGCCCTCAGTGGAGTGTGCAATGTACGTACCGGCCTCACTGTAGCATTCTAGGCCTGCATTGTCCCCAGTGGGGCCCACAAGGCATCTGTCATCCTCAGTGTGGTGTGCAAGGCCTGTGTCGGACTCAGCAGGGTGTGCAATAGGACAATATTTTGCCTCAGTGAGAAATACAAAAGCCTGCGTTGGCGTCAGTGTTGCATGTAAGGGATGTGTTTCCTCAGTGAGGTTTGGAAAGGTCAGAGTTTCCCTCAGTGCATCATTCAACACTTGTTTGGCCTCAACAGGTTGTGCAAAAGGACTGTATTTAGACTCGGTGGAATATAAAAGGCCGGTATTGGAATCAGTGTGGTTTACAAGGTGTATATTGGTGTCAGTGGATTTCACAAGGCCGCTACTGGCCTCGGAGGTTGTGTGCAAGGCGTGTATTGGCCTCAGTGGAGAATGCAATGCCTGTATTGGCGTCACTGTGTTGTGCAAGGACTGCGTTGGCATCAGTGGAGTGTGCAAGGATACTTCTAGCCTCAGATGGGGAGGTGTTTGACATCAGTGGGGTGTGCAAAGTGACTGTGTTTGTGCTCAGTGGACTATGCAAGTTGCAAATTTATTTCAGTGGAGTGTGTAAGGCCAAATTGGTGTCAATGGGGTTCAAAACGAATCTATTGTCTTCAGTCTTCAAAACAATACTTGCAAAACTGTTTGGTGAAAGTGAACTGAACACATCGGGGCGGGGGGAGAGAAAGGGGGAGGAGGGTGGGGGGTATGAGGGACAAGGTAACAAACAGTACAAGAAATGTATCCAATGCCTAACGTATGAAACTGTAACCTCTATGTACATAAGTTTGATAATAAAAATTTGAAAAAAAAAGTTGTGTGCAAGGTGTTTACCGGCCTCAGTGGGGTGCGCAAGCCCTATATTGGACTCAATGGTGTGCACAAAGAGCTGTATTTGCCTCAGTGTGGTGTGCAATGGCTTCTATTGCTCTCACTGAATTTTGTAAGGCCTGTATTGGTGTCACTGGAGCACGCAAAAACCACAATGGGGTGTGCAAATTTCTGTGTTGGCTTCAGTGGGGTACACAAAGACCTGTATTGCATGCAGTGGGGAGTGCAACACCTGTACTGTCCTCGGTGGGGTGTGAAAAAGGATTGCTTTTGGCCTCAGTGCAGTACTCAAGGCCTGTATTGGATTCCGTGCGGTATACAATGCCTGTATTGGCACTGGTGGATTGTGAAAGGCCTCCACTTGCCTGGGAACGCTGTTTGCAAGGGCCGCATTTGACTCTAATCAGTTGTGCAAATGCCTGCACTGATCTTAATGGAATGTGCAGGACTTCATTGGCCTCAGTGGGGTGTGCGAAGGCGCGTGTTGCTCTCAGTGGAGTGTGTAAGGCCCATATTGGGCTCACTGTTGTATGTAAGGCCTGGATTGTTCTCAATAGGATGTGCAAATGCCTGTACTGTCCTCAGAGGAGAATGCAAGGACTATATGGGTCTCCATGGGCCATCTTGTTGCTCACACTTCCATATCTCTCTCTCTCTCTCTCTCTCTCTCTCTCTCTCTCTCTCTCTCTCTCATTCTCCATGTCAGCATTTGGCACAGCTTCCTCCATCCTTCCTTTCTTCTTTGCTCCTTCCTTCCTTCTTCAATTCCATCCCTCCTTCCTTCCTTTTTCCTTCCCTTTTTCCTTTTGTTCCTCCTTCCCTCCTTCCTTCCTTCTTTCCACACTTCCTTCCCTTCATTCTTCCTCAGTCCCTTCCTTGATTCCTTACCTCCTTCTTTCTTCCCTCTTCCCTTCCATCATTCCATCCTTCCTCCCAGCATTCCCTCCTTTCATCCTTCCTTCCCTTCTTGATTTCTTCCTTTCTTCCTCCATTTTTCCCTCCTTCCTTCCTTGCCTCCTTCCTTCCTTGTCTCCTTCCTTCCCTGTTTCCTACCCTGTTTCCTTCCTTATTTCCTTGCCACTTTTGCTCCTTCTTTCTTTCCCTTCTTTCTTCCTTCCCTCCTTGTCTAATGCCCTCAACCTTCCTTCGCCCTTTCTTTCCTTCCTTCCTGACTTTACTCCTTTTCTCCTTCCTTCCCTGCTTCCCACCCTTCCCCCTTCCTTTCTTTCTTTCCATCTTTCTTCCCTCCTTCCTTCCACCTTTCACTCTTTCCTTCGTTCCCTCCTTCCTTCTCTCCTTCATATCTTCACTCCTTCTTCTTTCCCTTCCTCATTCCTTCCTCAGGATCTTTCTTCCCTTCCTCCTCACTTTCCCCTTTTCTAAATCCCTCTATTCTTCCTTGCTCCTTTCTTTCATT